>NC_037679.1:119600601-119603640 GCF_003255815.1 Theropithecus gelada | reverse complement strand
CAGAAGGCAAGAAATAACTAAGATCAGAGCAGAACTGCAGGAGATAGAGACACAAAAAAAAAACCCTTCAAAAAATCAATGAATCCAGGAGCTGGTTTTTGAAACAATCAACAAAGGTTATAGACTGCTAGCAAGATTAATAAAGAAGAAAAGAGAGAAGACTCAAATAGATGTAATAAAAATGATAAAGGGGATATCACCACCAACCCCACAGAAATACAAACTACCATCAGAGAATACTATAAACGCCTCTATGCAAATAAACTAGAAAATCTAGAAGAAATGGATAAATTCCTGAACACATAGACGCTCCCAAGACTAAACCAGGAAGAAGTGGAATATCTGAATAGACCAATAACAGGCTCTGAAATTGAGGCAATAATTAATAGCCTACCAACCAAAAAGTCCAGGACCAGATGGATTCACAGCCGAATTCTACCAGAGGTACAAAGAGGAGCTGGTACCACTCCTTCTGAAATTATTCCAATCAACAGAAAAAGAGGGAATCCTCCCAAACTCATTTTATGAGGCGAGCATCATCCTGATACCAAAGCCTGGCAGCAATACGCAAAAAAAGAGAATTTTAGACCAATATCCCTGATGAACATCAATGGGAAAATCCTCTATAAAATACTGGCAAACCGAATCCAGCAGCACATCAAAAAACATATCCACCAAGAGCAAGTTGCCTTCATCCCTGGAATACAAGGCTGGTTCAACATATGCAAATCAGTAAACATAATCCATCACATAAACAGAACCAAAGACAAAAACCACATGATTATCTCAATAGAGGCAGAAAAGGCCTTTGGCAAAATTCAACAGCCCTTCATGCTAAAAACTCTCAATAAATTCGGTATTGATGGAACATATCTCAAAATAATAAGAGCTATTTATAACAAACCCACAGCCAGTATCATACTGAATGGGCAAAAACTGGAAGATTTCCTTTGGAAAACTGGCACAAGACAGGGATGCCCTATCTCACCACTGCTATTCAACATAGTGTTGGAAGTTCTGGCTAGGGCAATCAGGCAAGAGAAAGAAATAAAGGGTATTCAATTAGGAGAAGAGGAAGTCAAATTGTCCCTGTTTGCAGATGACATGATTGTATATTTAGAAAACCCAATCGTCTCAGCCCAAAATCTCCGTAAGCTGATAAAAAACTTCAGCAAAGTCTCAGGATACAAAATCAATGTGCAAAAATCACAAGCATTCTTAAACACCAGTAACAGACAAACAGAGAGCCAAATCATGAATGAACTCCCATTCACAATAGCTTCAAAGAGAATAAAATACCTAGAAATCCAACTTACAAGGATGTAAAGGACCTCTTCAAGGAGAACTACAAACCACTGCTCAGTGAAATAAAAGAGGACACAAACAAATGGAAGAACATACCGTGCTCATGGATAGGAAGAATCAATATCGTGAAAATGGCCATACTGCCCAAGGTAATTTACAGATTCAATGCCATCCCCATCAAGCTACCAATGACTTTCTTCACAGAATTGGAAAAAGCTGCTTTAAAGTTCATTGGAACCAAAAAAGAGCCCAAAACAATCCTAAGCCAAAAGAACAAAGCTGGAGGCATCACGCTACCTGACTTCAAACTGTACTACAAGGCTACAGTAACCAAAACAGCATGGTACTGGTACCAAAACAGAGATATAGACCAATGGAACAGAACAGAACCCTCAGAAATAATACCACACATCTACAGCCATCTGATCTTTGACAAACCTGACAAAAACAAGAAATGGGGAAAGGATTCCCTATTTAATAACTGGTGCTGGGAAAATTGGCTAGCCATAAGTAGAAAGCTGAAACTGGATCCTTTCCTTACTCCTTATATGAAAATTAATTCAAGATGGATTAGAGACTTAAATGTTAGACCTAAATCCATAAAAACCCTAGAAGAAAACCTAGGTAATACCATTCAGGACATAGGCATGGGCAAGGACTTCATGTCTAAAACACCAAAAGCAAAGGCAACAGAAGCCAAAAATGACAAATGGGATCTAATTAAACTAAAGAGCTTCTGCACAGCAAGAGAAACTACCATCAGAATGAACAGGCAACCTACAGAATGGGAGAACATTTTTGCCATCTACTCATCTGACAAAGGGCTAATATCCAGAACCTATAAAGAACTCAATCAAATTTACAAGAAAAAAGCAAACAACCCCATCAAAAAGTGGGCAAAGGATATGAACAGACATTTCTCAAAAGAAGACATTCATACAGCCAACAGACATATGAAAAAATGCTCATCATCACTTGCCATCAGAGAAATGCAAATCAAAACCACAATGAGATACCATCTCACACCAGTTAGAATGGCAATCATTAAAAAGTCAGGAAACAACAGGTGCTGGAGAGGGTGTGGAGAAATAGAAACACTTTTACACTGTTGGTGGGACTGTAAACTAGTTCAATCATTGTGGAAAACAGTGTGACAATTCCTCAAGGATCTAGAACTAGAAATACCATTTGACCCAGCCATCCCATTACTAGGGATATACCCAAAGGATTATGTCATGCTGCTATAAAGACACATGCACATATACGTTTATTGTGGCACTATTCACAATAGCAAATACTTGGAATCAACCCAAATGTCCATCAGTGACAGACTGGATTAAGAAAATGTGGCACATATACACCATGGAATACTATGCGCCATTAAAAGGATGATTTTGTGTCCTTTGTAGGGACATGGATGCAGCTGGAAACCATCATTCTCAGCAAACTATTGCAAGAACAGAAAACCAAACACCGCATGTTCTCACTCATAGGTGGGAATTGAACAATGAGATCACTTGGACACAGGAAGGGGATCATCACACACCGGGTCCTATTGTGGGGAGTGGGGGGGAGGGATAGCATTAGGAGATATATCTAATGTAAATGCCAAGTTAATGGGTGCAGCACACCAACATGGCACATGTATACATATGTAACAAACCTGCACGTTGTGCACATGTACCCTAGAACTGAAAGTATAAAAAAAAAAAAAAAAAAAAAAGCCAAAATTGA
>NC_037679.1:119486880-119600506 GCF_003255815.1 Theropithecus gelada | reverse complement strand
GCACATGTACCCTAGAACTGAAAGTATAAAAAAAAAAAAAAAAAAAGCCAAAATTGACAAATGGAATCTAATTAAACTAAAGAGCTTCTGCACAGCAAAAAAAAAACTACCATCAGAGTGAACAGGCAACCTACAGGATAGGAGAAAATTTTTACAATCTACCCATCTGACAAAGGGCTAATATCCAGAATCTTAAAGTACTTAAACAAATTTACAAGAAAAAATCAACCCCATCAAAAAGTGGGCAAAGGATATGAACAGACATTTCTCAAAAGAAGACATTTATGCATCCAACAGACACATGAAAAAATGCTCATCATCACTTGCCATCAGAGAAATGCAAATCAAAACCACAATGAGATACCATCTCACACCAGTTAGAATGGCAATCATTAAAAAGTCAGGAAACAACAGGTGCTGGAGAGGGTGTGGAGAAATAGGAATGCTTATACACTATTGGTGGGAATGTAAACTAGTTCAACCATTGTGGAAGACAGTGTGGCGATTCCTCAAGGATCTAGTACTAGAAATACCATTTGACCCAGTGATCCCATTACTGGGTATATACCCAAAGGATTATAAATCCTGCTACTATAAAGACACATGCACACGTATGTTTCTTGTGGCAGTATTCATAACAGCAAAGACTTGGAACCAACCCAAACGTCCATCAGTGATAGACTGGATTAAGAAAATATGGCCCATATACACCATGGAATACTATGTAGCCATAAAAAAGGATGAGTTCATGTCCTTTGTAGTGACATGGATGAAGCTGGAAACCATCCTTCTGAGCAAACTATCACAAGGACAGAAAACCAAACACTGCATCTTCTCACTCATAGGTGAGAATTGAACAGTGAGAGACACAAGGCAGGGAACATCACACACTGGGGCCTGTCATGGGGTGGGGGGATGGGAGAGGTATAGCATTAGGAGAAATACCTAATAAATGACAAGTTAATGGTTGCAGCAAACCAACACAGCACATGTATACATATGTAACAAACCTGCATGTTGTGCACATGTACCCTAGAACTTAAAGTATAATTTTAAAAAAGGCAAAAAAAAAAAAATCTAGATGAAGGTGGCCATAAACTTTGTCAGTTATATTACAATATCTAGAATAAAAAAGGTAGTAGACTGATCCACTGCACTTAATGTCATCAGAACTGTGTCCAATGGAGTTATTTCGCTTAAAGAGGTATGTAAGAAACACTGAGTTTAATTAGAGTACAGTGATGAGAATGGGGAAAGATCTATGATCATGTTATGTATAATGAGTGGTTAAATAAACAGAGACAGTCTGCCCATAGGAACCATGGTTTTAAAAATGTTTAAAGCTGACTTCAATACTTGAGTAATTGTCCTTTGGAAGAGGACTTCTTTTGTCCCATGCAGCCGTAAGTGGTAGAATTTAAACAAAGAAGTGAAAGTTGTAAGAAAAAGGATTTTAAGTCAATATAATGAAAAAAATAGAACTAAACAAAGTTGGGACAGGTACTCTCAAGAGGTAGCAGATTCTCTGTCACTAGAGGTGGCCATTTAAACTAGATGGCTTTGTGGGAGTGTGACAGGGTTGATTCACAAATATGATTCTTTTCAGTCATGAAGTTCTTTTTGTTTGTTTGCTTGTTTGTTTGCATAGCTCTTTATTAGCCTGACGTGTAAGACTGATCCACTCGTCCAGCTTTCCCTCCCAATATTCATATGTGTCCCTGGTATTTCTCGTATCTACAATTTCCCTGACTTGAAGTTTCCCCTTTTAAAATTTCATGCCATTTTTTAGCGGTCAAATCGTATGTCACTTTTTGAGAAAAATTTCCCTTCTCCCCACTTCAGATACCACCACAAATAGATAGGTTCCATTCCAAAACTGCAGACTTCATTTATGCATTTTAAGTCCCTTATTATTCTACTCTATGTTATTTGTGTATATTTATTATCTTACATACTAGCATGTCAGCTTCATGAGGATAGGAATTGTCTCTGTATTGTTAGATCCCCTATAAGACCTAGTATAACAGAATTTCTTTATTTTTTTCAACAAATCTTTTTCTTTAGAATGAAAATACTATACTAACCTCTTAGAGGCCTTCCAACTTAAAAAAGGTGTATTAATCTGGTCCTAGAACTTATTTCATAATTAATAATACAAAATACCTCCTCATCCCCATATTGACTATGTGTACAAACAGTCAGATATACCAATGTCAAACTGGTTCTGTAAGAAAGTGTTTAAAACCAGACTTCAAAAGGTAGATAACTCACATGCTAATTGGTAGTAGGATTGCGCCTGTGAATAGCCACTGTACTCTGGCCTGGGCAACACAGTGAGATCCCATCTTAAAAAAAGGGTAGATAACTATTTTTCAAACACTTTTGCAACATTCCTATTGAGATACTCAGCACACATGTTCCTGATAGAATTTTGAATATTAAAGGAATTGTACATCTGGTTATATTCTTATGAAATTAACTGACACTAAATCAAGTGCTCCACAAAGCTGAAGATAGTATAATTAAGAACATCATCAATGAAGTAAGCAATGAACCCTGGCAAACCTTCACAAGGGGAACATCTTATTGTGATGTATCAGAAATTTTTACCACTCACCTCTACCATTTCTTCCTGAACTTTATAGTCTTACAGAACATTTCCATTGCTGCAGGTTTCTGTTTGGCAAATTGCTGCCAGTGCTCCAGATGTTTTTCAGTATGAATTTATAGAAACGTGCATTGTACAAAATTCAAAGGAAGGGCTGTTAGAATAGGTTAGATAAAACAAGAAGAAAACCAGAGCAACTGACATTGAAAAATAAGCATGAATTATTCATTTGTTTTAGCTGATTGTTTTTTTTTTTCTCTCTCTCTCTCCTCTTCCCATCTGCCTTTAGTTCTCCACTGACTGAAATTAGCGGGGACTAAAAGTCGTATCACAAGTTGACATGCTTAACTGTAGCCTCCAGAAAAATCCAAATGTATTGGAGTCTAACGGCAGTTACATCAGATCAGAAGTAAGAGTTTTTACTCTTGGTGTTTCTTGAGAAGTAAACTTCTGGATCCTTTGACTGTCCGCAATTAAAAGCCCTTTAGAAAAATTCCCAGAGAAAGCTCTTTCATGTGGGTCTGAGGCAGTTGTGGACTTGCCAAGAAAAGGAAGTCCTATGACTTCCTGACCATGTCAGCACTTGGGGATTTAACAAAAAATCAATTATTTCCCACTAGGTACATTTTGGGCTTTCTGCTACTTTGCCCTTTTCTCATGTCCCCTTCCTTCTCCACTTAAACAGAAGAAAGTCAATATAATGTGATTGAAGAACAGTCAGCAGGAAGGTTGAGATTTTTTTTTCCTTTCTTTCTTTTTTCTTTGGGTGCATGCCCCCTAAAGAAATAAAAGAAAGAAAAGAAAAATTTAAAATTAACAAGTTGCAACCAGAGTTATGCTGTCTAATTACAGGTCTGATTTCATGCTTTTCTGAGAGATTTATGAAGAGGCTAAAAGATATTAAATTATAGCCCAGTCAGTACCCCTTCTTTCTGGTACCATTAATTAATTAAGAAAAATTTCTAAATATTAAAAAAGCATGGTTAGACATAATCACATTTTCTGGCATTATAACCTAAAACATGGTTTATAACATTATAAAGTAGGCATTAAGACTTTTTGGTAAAAAAGTTATAATTTATTGTACATTTCAAATAGCTAGAAGGAAATATTTGTAATATTTCCAACACAAAGAAATGATAAATGTTTAAGGTAATGGATTTACCAACTACCCTGATATAATCATTACACATACAGGTATCAAAATACTAAATGTACCTCCAAAATATGTACAACTATTATATATTGATTAAAAAGTAAATAAATACATTAAATAAGTCAAAGAAAAGGATTAACTTATTTTGCAGCAATTGTGAAGCATAAGGTGATGGTTGCGTATTGATTTTCTTTCTTTATAAACTTGTATCTTGTGTTCCAAAAGCTTTGTTTTAGAATGGAATCTTCTCTGGGATTAAAAAAATTTTTATTTTAATTTTTGTGGGTACATAGTAGGTAGGTACATATATTTGTGGGGTACATGAGATGATTTGATACAGGCATGCAATGCTTAAAAAACACATGTAAAATGGGGTATCCATCCCCATCGCCTCAAGCATTTATCCTCTGAGTTACAAACAATCCAAATATACTCTTTAAATTATTTTAAAATGTATAATGAAATTATTATTGACTATAGTCAACCTGTTGTGCCATCAAATATTAGGTCTTATTCATTCTTTCTAACTATCTTTTTGTTCACCCATTAACCATCCCTACCTCCCACAACCCCCACCATCCCACTACCCTTCCCAGCCTCTGGTAACTCTAGTCTCTAACTTCTAAGATCAACTGTTTTGATTTTTAGATCTCACAAATAAGTGAGAACATGCAATATTTGTCTTTCTATGCTTGGCTTATTTCACTTAGCATAATGATCTCCAGTTCCATCCATGTTGTTGCAAATGACAGGATCTCATTCCTTTTATGGCTGAATAGTACTCCACTATGTATAGTACCACATTTTCTTTGTCCATTCATCTGTTGATGGATACTTAGGTTGCTTCCAAATTTTGGCTATTGTGAACAGTGCTCCAACATACATGGGAATGCAGATATCTCTTTGATATACTGATTTCCTTTCTTTTGGGCATATACTCAGCAGTGGGATTGCTGGATCATATGGTAGCTCTATTGTTATTTTCTTGAGGAATATCCAAACTGTTGTCCATAGTGGCTGTACTAATCTACATTCCCACCAAAAGTATACCAGGGTTCCCTTTTCTCCACATTCTCACCAGAATTTCTTATTGCCTGTCTTTTGGATAAAAGCCATTTTAACTGAGGTGAGAAGGTATTTCATTGTAGTTTTGGTTTGCATTTCTCTGGTGATCAATGATGTTGAGCGTTTTTTCATATGCCTGTTTGCCATTTGTATGTCTTCTTTTGAGGAATGTCTATTCAAATCTTTTGCCCATTTTTGATCAGATTATTAGACTTTTTCCTATAGAGTTGTTTGAGCTCCTTATATATTCTGGTTATTCATCTCTTGTCAGATGGACAGTTTGCAAATATTCTCTCCCATTCTGTGAGCCATCTCTTCACTTTGTTGATTGTTTCCTTTGCTGTGCAGAAGCTTTTTAACTTGATGTGATCGTATTTGTCCACTTCTGCTTTTGTTGACTGTGCTTCTGGGATATTACTCAAGAAATTTTTGCCCAGACCAATGTCCTGGAGAGTTTCCTCAATGTTTTCTTGTAGTAGTTTCATATTTTAAGATTATAGATTTAAGTCTAATTCATTTTGATTGTGCTTTTGTATATGGTGAGAGATAGGGATATGGTTTCATTCTTCTGCATAGGAATATCCAGTTTTCCCAGCACAATTTATTGAAGAGACTGTCTTTTCCCCAGTGTATGTTCTTGGCACCTTTTTCAAAAATGAGTTCACTGTAGGTATGTGGATTTGTTTTTCAATTCTCTATCCTATTCCATTCATCTATGTGTCTGTTTTTATGTCAGTACCATCCTGTTTTGGTTACTATAGCTCTGTAGTATAATTTGAAGTCAGGTAACATGATTCCTCCAGTTTTGTTCTTTTTACTTTGCATAGTTTTGGCTATTCAGGGTCTTTTGTGGTTCCATATAAATTTTAGGGTTGTTTTTTCTATTTTTGTGTAGCATGTCATTGGTATTTTGATATGGATTACACTGAATCCATAAATGGCTTTGGGTAGCGTGGACATTTTAACTACATTTATTCTCCCAATCCATGAACATGGAATATGTTTCCACTTTTTGGTGTCCACTTCTATTTCTTTCATCAGTGTTTCATAGTTTTTATTATAGCACTCTTTCACTTCTTCAGTTAATGTCTAGGTATTTAATTTTGATTTCTGGCTATTATAAACAGGATTATTTTAAAATTTCTTTTTCAGATTATTCACTGTTGGCATATGAAAATGTTACTGATTTTTGTATGTTAATTTTGTATCCTACAACTTTATTGAATTTGTTTAGCAGTTCTGATAGTTTTTTGGTGGCGTCTTTAGGTTTTTCCAAATTTAAGATTATATCATCTGCAAACCAGGATAATTTGACTTCTTCCTTTCAAATTTGGATACCTTTCATTTCTTT
Source organism: Theropithecus gelada (assembly GCF_003255815.1). Taxonomy (NCBI): domain Eukaryota; kingdom Metazoa; phylum Chordata; class Mammalia; order Primates; family Cercopithecidae; genus Theropithecus; species Theropithecus gelada. The sequence goes on along the minus strand of NC_037679.1, from coordinate 119,594,326 downwards.
CTCTTATCTGATTGCTCTAGTTAGGACTTCTTCCAGTACTATGTTAAATAACAGTGGTAAAATGCTTGTCGTGTTCCAGATCTTAGAGGAAAGGCTTTTTTATTTTCCCCATTCAGAATGATAGCAGCTGTGGGTCTGTCGTATTTGGCTTTTATTACGTTTAGGTATGTCCCTTCTATACTCAGCTTTTAAAGGGTTTTTATCATGAAGGGATGTTGAATTTTATCAAATGTTTCTTGAGCATCATTGAAATTATCATTTTTTTCCTTTCATTCTATTGATATGATGTATCACATTGATTGATATGCAAATATTGAACCATCTTTGTATCCTAGGGATAAATCCCACTTGGTCATGATGAGTGATCTTTTAAATGTGTTGTTGAAGTTGGTTTGCTGACATTTTGTTGAGGACTTTTGCATCAGTATTTGTCAGAGATATTGGCCTGTAGTTTTCATTTTTTAATGTGTCTTTGCCTAGCGAAGACACAATAGTAATCAATAATACTGGCCTCGTAGAATGAGTTTGGAAGTTTTCCCTCCTCCATTTTTCAGAATAGTTTGAGTAGGATTGGTATTAGTTCTTCTTTAAATTTTTGATAGAATTCATCAATGAAGCTGTTGGGTTCTGAGCTTTTCTTTACTGGGAGACATTTTTTTTTAATGGCTTCAATCTTGTTACTTGTTATTGGTCTATTCAAGTTTTGGATTTCTTTCTGGCTCAATCCTGGAAGGTTATATATGTCCAGTAACTTGTCCATTTCTTCTAGATATTTCAATTTATTGGTATATAGTTGCTCATAGTAACTACTAATGATTTGTTTTATTTCTGCAGTATCAATGTTAATGTTTCCTTTTTCATCTCTGACTTAATTTATTTGGATCTTCTCTTTTTTTCTTAGTCTGGCTAAAGGCCTGTCAATTTTGTTTAACTTTTCAAAAAAACAACTTTTTGTTTTATTAATCTTTTGTATTGTTTTCATTTCAATTTCATTTGTTTCTGCTCTGATCTTTATTATTTCTTTTCTTGTACTAATTTTGGGTTTGGTTTGCTCTTACTTTTCTAGTTCTTTAAGATGCATCATTGGACTGGTTATTTGAAATTTTTCTTCTTTTTTTGATGTAGGCACTTATAGCTAAAAAATTCCCTCTTAGTGCTGCTTTTGCTATATTCCACAGGTTTTGGTATATGTGTTTCCATTATTTGTTTCAAGAAATTTTTCAATTTTCTTTTTAATTTCTTCATTGACTCACTGGTCATTCAGGAGCATATTGTTTAATTTCTATGTTGTGTTAGTCTGTTCTCATGCTGCTAATAAAGACATACCCAACACTGGATAATTTATAAAGGGAAGATGTTTAATGGCCTCACATTTCCACATGGCTGGGGAGGCCTCACAATCATAGCAGAAGACAAAGGAATGGCAAAGTGTTGTCTTACACAGTGGCAGGCAAGAGAGCATGTGCAGGGGAACTCCCTTTATAAAACCATCAGATCTCATGAGATTTATTCACTATCACAATAACAGCATGGGAAAAACCCACCTCCATGATTCAATTACTTCCCACCGAGTTCCTCCCACGACACGTGGGGATTATTACAATTCAAGGTGAGACTTGGGTGGGGACACACAGCCAAACCATATCACATGTATTTGTATAATTTCCAAAATTTTTCTTATTATTAATTTATAGTTTTATTCCATTGTGATCATAGAAGATGCTAGACATTGTTTCGATTTTTTTTGAAAGTTTTAAGATTTGTCTTATGACTTAACATATGATCTATCCATGAGAATGATCCATGTGCTGAAGAAAAGAATGTGTATTCTGCAGCCATTGGGTGAAAAGTTCTGTAAATATTTATTAGATCCTGTTGGTCTACAGTGTATATCAAGTCTGATGTTTATTTGTCAATTTTATGTCAGAAGGTCTGTCCAATGTTGAAAGTGGGGTGAAGTCTCCAGCTATTATTGTATTGGAGTCTATCTCTCTCTTTATCTGTAATAATATTTGCTTTGTATATGTGGGTGCTTCAGTTTTGAGTGAATATATATTTTAAATCGTTATAAACTCTTGTTGAATTGACCACTTTATATAGTGACCTTCTTTGTCTCTTCTTACAGATTTTTGTCTTGAAATCTATTTTGTCTGATATAAATGTAGCTCTGCCTGCTCTTCTCTTGGTTTCCATTGGCATGGAATGTCTTTTTCCATCCCTTCATTTGTAGCCTATGTGTGTTTTTATACGTGAGGTGTGTTTCAGCCACTCTATATCTTTTGATTGGAGAGTTTAGTCCATTTACATTCAATATTATTATTTATAACTAAGAACTGACTTCTGCCATTTTATGTGTTTTTTGGGTTTTTTGTGGTCTTTTCGTGCTTTCTTTTCTGTCTTCCTTTTAATGAAGATTGTTTTCTCTGGTTATATAATTTAGTTTCTTGCTTTTTATTTTTTGTGTATCCATTATCTGTTTTTTGTTTTGAGATTACCATGAGGCTTGCACATACCATCTTATAACCTATTATTTTAAGCTGATAACAACTTAACGCTGTTGTATAAACAACCTAACAAGTAAAAAGAAAACTAATAAAGACTCTGTGCCTTAACTATGTCCCCATTTTTTTCACATTTCGTTTTCTGTTTACATTTATTGTACTGTCTATGTTTTGAAAAGTTGTAGTTATTATTTTGAATTGGTCCGTCCTTTAGTCCTTCTGTGTAAGAGTAACTTAAACACCACTGTTACAGTGTTAGAATGTTCTGTGTTTTTCTGTATATTTGCTATTACCAATGAGTTTTGTATCTTCAGATGATTTCTTTTTGATCATCGAAATCCTTTCTTTCTATTGAAGTACTCCCTTTAGCATTTCTTGCAGGACAGATCTGGTGTTGAAATCCCTCAGCTTTTGATTGTCTGGAGCAGCCTTTATTTCTCCTTCATGTTTGAAGAATGTTTTTGCTGAATATATTATTCTACTGTAAATGTGGCATAAAGGAATGCTGGATTTTGTTGAATGCTTTTACTGGGTCTATTGAGATGATCATGTAATTTTTGTTTTTAATTATGTTTATGTGGTGTATCGTATTTACTGACTTGCAAATGTTAAACCATCCCTGTATCCCTGCTATGAAACCCCACTTGATCATGGTGGATTATCTTTTTGATATGTTGTTGGATTCGGTTAGCTAGTATTTTGTTAAGGATTTTATCATCTATATTCATCAGGGATATTGGTTTGTAGTTTTATTTTTTGGTTATGTCCTTTCCTGGTTCTGTTATTAGGGTGATACTGCTTCATAGAATGATTTAGGGAGGATTCCCCCTTTTTCCATCTTGTGAAATAGTGTCAATAGGATTGGTACCAATTCTTATTTGAATGTCTGGTAGAATTCTGCTGGTCCAGGACCTATTTTTGTGGGTAATTTTAAAATTACCATTTCAATCTCACTGCTTGTTACTTGTCTGTTCAGGGTATCTAATTCTTCCAGATTGAAGCTAGGAGGGTTTTATCTGTCCAGAAAATTATCCATCTCCTCTAGGTTTTCTAGGTTTATGCATGTGAAGATATTCATAGTAGCCTTGAATGATCTTCTGTATTTCTGTGGTGTCAGTTGTAATATCTCCCATTTCCTTTCTAATTGAGCTTATTTGGATTTTCTCTCTTCTTTTCTTGGTTAATCTTGCTAATGGTCTATCAATTTTTGTTTTTCTTTTCAAAGAACCAGCTTTGTGTTTCATTTGTCTTTTGTATGTTTTTGTTGCTGTTGTTGTTTCAGTTTCATTTAGTTCTGCTCTGATCTTGGTTATTTCCTTTCTTCTGCTGGGTTTGGGTTTGGCTTGTTCTTGTTTCTCTAGTTCCTTGAGATGTGACCTTAGATTATCTGTTTGTGCTCTTTCAAACCTTTTGATGAAAGCATTTAGGGCTATGAACTTTCCTCTTAGCACTGCCTTTGCTGTATCCCAGAGATTTTGATAGGTTGTGTCACAACTGTCATTCAGTTCAAAGAATTTTTTAATTTCCATCTTTATTTCATTTTTGACCCAATGATCATTAAGGAACAGATTATTTAATTTCCATGTATTTGCATGGTTTTGAAGGTTCCATTTGGAGCTGATTTCCAGTTGTATTCCACTGTGGTCTGAGAGAGTGCTTGACACAATTTTAATTTTTTAAAATTTATTGAGGCTCATTTTGTGGCTTATCATATAGTCTATCTTGGAGAAAGTTTCATGTGCTTTTGGATAGAATGTATATTCTGTGGTTGTTGGGTAAAATATTCTCTATACATCTGTTAAGTTCATTTGTTTCAGGGTATAGTTTAAATCCGTTGTTTCTTTGTTGACTTTCTGTTTTGATGAGCTGTCTAGTACTGTCAGTGGAGTATTGAATTCCCCCACTATTATTGTGTCACCGTCTATCTCATTTCTTAGGTCTCTTAGTAATTGTTTTATAAATTTGGGAGCTCCAGTTTTAGATGCATATATTTATTTAGGATTGTGATATTTTCCTTTTGGACAAGTTCTTTTATCATTATACAATGTCCCTGTTTGTCTTTTTTAACTGCTGCTGCTTTAAAGTTTGTTTTGTCTGATATAAGAATAGTACACCTGCTAGCTTTTGGTACCCATTTGCATGGAATGCCTTTTTCTACCCTTTTACCTTAAGTTTATGTGCCTCCTTATGTGTTAGGTGAGTCTCTTGAAGGCAGCAGATAGTTGTTTGGTGAATTTTTATCCATTCTGCAATTATGAGTCTTTTAAGTGGAACATTTAGGCCATTTACATTCAATGTTAGTATTGAGATGTGAGGTGCCATTCTATTCACCACGCTATTTGTTGTCTGTATGCCTTGGTTTTTTTTTTTTTTTAATTGTATTTTTGTTTTATAGGTCCTGTGACATTTATGCTTTAAAGATGTTCTGTTTGGATGTGTTTTCAAGATTTGTTTCAAGATTTAGAGCTCTTCTCAATCAGTTCTTGTAGTGTTGGCTTGATAGTGGCAAATTCTGTCAACATTTAGTTGTCTGAAAAAGACTATGTTTCCTTCATATATGATCTTTAGTTTCACTGGATACAAAATTCTTGGCTGATAATTGTTTTGTTTGAGGAGGCTGAAGATAGGGCCCCAATCCCTTCTAGCTCATAGGGTTTCTGCTGAGAAATCTAATGTTAATTGGATAGGTTGTCCTTTATAGGATACCTGGTGCTTTTGCTTCACAGTTCTTAAGGTTCTTCCCTTTATCTTAACTTTAGATAACTTGATGACAATGTGCCTAGGCAATTATCTTTTTGCAGTGAATTTTCCAGGTGTTCTTTGAGCTTCTTGTATTTGGATGTCTAGGTCCTAGCAAGGCCAAGGACGTTTTCCTTGATTATTCCCCAAGTATGTTTTCCAAACTTTTAGATTTCTCTTCTTCCTCAGGAACACAAATTATTGTTAGGTTTGGTCGTTTAACATAATCCCAGACTTCTTGGAGGGTTTGTTCATATTTTCTTATTCTTTTTTATTTGTCTTTGTTAGATTGGGTTAATTCAAAGACCTTGTCTTTGAGCTCTGAAGTTCTCTCTTTGGCTGTTCAATTCTATTTCAGAGACTTTCCAGAGCATTTTGCATTTCTGTAAGTGTTGTCCATTGTTTCCTGAAGTTTTGATTATTTTTTGTTTATGCTATTTATTTCATCAAATATTTCTCCCTTCACTTCTTGTGTGTTTCTTTTTTTTTCCTTAGATTGAACTTTGCCTTTCTCTGGTGCCTCCCTGATTAACTTAATAACTAACCTGAATTCTTTTCCAGGTAAATCAGGGATTTCTTCTTGGTTTGGATCTATTGCTGGTGAGCTAGAGTAATTTTTAGGTGGTGTTAAAGAACCTCATTTTGTCATATTACCAGAGTTAGTTTTCTGGTTCCTTCTCATTTGGGTAGGCTGTGTCTTTGGGAAGGTCTAGGGCTCAAGACTGTTAAGATTCTTTTGTCCCACGGGATGGTCCCTTGATGTAGTACTCTCCCCCTTTTCTTAGGGATGTGGCTTCCTGAGAGCTGATCTGTAGTGATTGTTATCTCTCTTCTGGATCTAGCCACCTAGCAATTCTACAAGACTCTGGGCTGGTACTGGGGGTTGTCTGCACAAAGTCCTGTGATGTAAACCATCTGTGGATCTCTCAGCCATGGATGCCAGCACCTGTTCTGGTGGAGGTGGCAGGAGACGAAAAGGTACTCTGTGAGGGTCCTTGGCTTTGGTTGCTTAATGCACTATTTTTCTGCTGGTTGGCCTCTTGCCAGGATTGGAGCTTTCAATAGAGCGTTAGCTATAGTAGTATGATGGTAGGTGGGGCCCTAGAACTCCCAGGAGTATATGCCCTTTGTCTTCAGTTACCAGGGTGGGTAGGGAAGGACCATTAGGTGGGGGCAGGGTAAGGCATGCCTGAGCTCAGATTCTCCTTGGGTGGGTCTTGCTGCAGCTGCTGTAGGGGTTGGGGGTAAGATTCTCAGGTTAATGGAGTTATGTTCCTAGGCGGATTATGATTGCCTTTACTGTGTCATGCAAGTTGTCATGGAAGTGGGAGAAAGCTGGCAGTAACAGGCCTCACTAAGCTCCCATGCAACCCAAAGGGCTGGTCTCACTCCCACTGTGGCCCCACCCCTACAATGGCACAAGTCTGTTTTCAGGCAGTGGGCGAGCAGGGCTGAGAACTTGTCCCAGGCTACCCACTTTGCAGCTGCAAAACCAAGTAGGATGTTTGTTCTTCCCAGGCCTGTGGAGTCTGCACACTGGATTCATATCCTTCCCTGAGTTCTGGCCAGGAGACTTCTCAATCAGTTCAAACTGTTAAAAAGTTCAGCTAGAGGTTTCCTTCTCCCTGTGGCCTTTTACCAGTGCCTCTGACTGCCCTCCACAAGGTCCCCTGTGAGGCAGGGCAGAAATGGTTGCCAGGGTACCCAGTGAGTCCACAGGGCTTTTCCCGCTGCTTCCTCTACCCTTGTATTTTTCTTGGCTCTCTAAATTGATTCAACTTAAGGTAAGGTCAGAATCTTCTGCCATAATCTAGACCTTCAGGTTTCCTAGTGGGGGTGTGTGTTCCAGGGTAAATGATCTCCCTTTCCCACTTCCATAGTTTGGGCACTCACAGTATTTGGGGTGTCCCCCGAGTCCTGCAGGAGCAATCTACTTCCTTCAGAGGTTCTGTGGGCTCTCTTGGCTTTCCTAATGTATGTCTGCAGTCATTCTGGAGCAATAGTTCACGATGCGAGCCTCCACATGCTGCTCTGTCCATTCAAGTGGGAGCTGCAGTCTAGTTCTGCCTCCTGTCCACCATGATCCTCTCCTTCTGATATCATGTTTTTCTGGATGATGTTGATCCTTGTAGATATTCTTCAGTGTCTGGGCACTGAAGACTTAAGTGTTCTTTGTAATCTTCTCACTCTAGGCTTGTTTGTACCTGTCCTTCTTGGGAAGGCTTTCTAGATATTTAAGAGAACTTAAGTGTTATAATCTAAGCTGTATCTGCTTTAGGAGACACCACAAGCCCAATAGCTCTGAGGTTCTTGCAGACTCATAGAGGTACTACTTTAATGGCCTTAGACAAGATCTGGAAGAATTATCTGGATTATCAAGCAGATTATTGTTCTCTTCCCTCACTTTCTCCCAAATAAATAGAGTTTCTCTCTCTCTCTCTCTCTCTCTCTCTCTCTCTGTCTCTCTCTCTCTGTTCTGAGCCATTAGGAGCTGGGGGTGGTGTGACAGAAGCACCCCTGTGGCCACTACCACTAGGAGTGTGCTGGGTCACACCTGAAGCCAGTACACAGCTGGGTCTTGCCTAAGGCTTGCTGTAACCACTCCCTGGCTATGCCCTATATTTGCTAAAGGCCCCAGAGCTTTATAAAAGCAGGTGGTAAGGCCAGCCAGGCCTATGTTCTTCCCTTCATGGTGATGAGTTTCCCCAGGCCCTGGGCATGTTCAGAGGTGCCATCCAGGAGCCAGGGACTAGAATCAAAAATCTTAGAAGTCTATCCAGTAAGTTTTGTTATATTGTTCTGCAGCTGAGCTGGCACTCAAACCACAAGACACAGTCCTTCCACCTCTTCCATCCCCTTTTTAAAGGCAGAGGAGCCTCACCCTGTGGCCAACACCACCACAGGCCCACATGGAGTACTGCTGTTAAAGCCCAAGGGCTCTTCAGCCACCTTGTGGTGAATGCTGCCTTCCAGTGCAGTGCTAGTGGTGCTAGACACAGGGGTGCTTATGTCATACCACCCCCAGTTCCACGTGGCTCAGAACAGAGTGAGACACTCCATTCACTTGGGAAAAAGTAAGGGAAGAAAACAAGAATCTTTGCCTGGTAACCCCCTCTGGCCTAGGGCAGGTCCAGAAATGCCATCCAAGAGCCACGTCCTGAAATCTGGGACCCCAAGAGCCTGCTTGGTGCTCTACCCTGTTGTGGCTGAGCTCTTACCTGGGGTACAAGACAAAGTCTCCTTTGCTCTTCCCTTCACTTTTCTCAAGTAGAAGGAGTCTCACTCTGTAGCCATTACAGCATGTGCTAAGTCTTACTGTAGCCAGCCAGTGTTAGAGTCTTACTCAAGGGCCTCAACATAGTACCTGGGTATTGCTGCTGATTATTCAGGGCCCAAGGGCTCTTCAGTTAGCAAATGATGAATTTTTCCAGGGTTAGGTTCTTCCCTTCAATACAGCAGATTCTCTTCCAGTCCAGGGTCCTCCCTTTCCGAGAGCTAAGTCCCGGAAAGGGGGCCTCACAACTCTGACTGGTGCTCTATCCTGCGGTGGGCTGAGTTGCCTATCACAGCTCTATCCTGCTGTGACTGACATTCAAGATGCCAAAGTCTTCCATACTCTTCCCTCTCCTCTCCTCAAGCTGAGGCAAGGGGTCTCTTTTTAAGCCACAAGCTATGCAGCCTGGGGCTAAGGAAGGGGTGATGCCAACACTTCCTTAGACACCTGGCTGGTGTCTCAGTAGGTCACATGACCCCCTAGTCCACTGGCTCTGGGCCCAGTCCAGCACTAGGACTCACCTAGGAGTTGCAGTCTCTGTGGCCTAGACTGTCTTTCAAGTGTATTAAGGGCCCCAGAGTACTTTAGCCTGCAGTGGCAAGGCTTTTGGGAACTCAAGTTCAGACTGCTGAGACGGGAAATTCCTCTCTGGCTAGGGCTGCTTTAAATGCTCTCTCCATGGGTGGGCACCAATAGACTTGGTCTTTTTTTTTCTGTTATAATAAGGCAACACTGAGTTCAATGCCTCACAAATACTGTGATCTGCTTCTCTCACGCACACTGAAACACTCTCCTCACCACACTGCTGCTGCCAGGAAGTGGGGGATGGTTGGTGTCGGTGATTAAAGACTGTTTTTCCTAGCTTTTCAGTGCCTCTTTCAGCAATATCAAGTTAGAACCAAGCACTGTGTATACTCACCTGATTTTTGGTTCTTATAGAGGTGCTTCCTTTGTGTATAGCATGTAGATAGTTGTTAAACTGGTGTCTTTGTAGGGGGCATGATTGGTGGAGACTTCTCTTCCACTGTCTTGCTCTGCCCCTTCTCTGGGATTGTAATTCCCACAAAAGTGCCAACTCCCTGTACCTAGCAAATGGGGTGAGACAGGTGGTGGCTACTTCAAACTCAGCCTTGGTGGATAATTCTTTTTCTGCAAATGCAGATACTCACAGAGTAACTGGTTCTAAGAGATCTACACAATGAATAATTAAGTTGTACCATCTACACTCTCTTCAGCCTAGTTTGTAGACAAGAAAGCATTTTTATAGTTATTCTGTGGAGAATATTTGTACCATGAAGATTTTAAATCTTATCATCCCTTCCTGGAAATTTGGCTGGTCTGGAGCATCAAAACAATAATCAAATTCCTAATTTTTAATGTAAAAAATATAAGATGAAATAGATAACATATTGAGAAAAGTATATGTAAAGTATGTGTAATTTTAAAACAAGTAAAATGAGCAAACTCATACCTACCACCCAGCTTAAGAAACAAAACAAATACAGAATTAACTACGTCTTGAAGTTACCTGTGTCTCCCTCCATCCCCAATCCCAGCCCCTATAAAAGGCAATCTCAGCCATTATCCTGAATTTTCTATTTATCAATTCCTTGCTTTCCTTTGCAGTTTTACCACTGTTGTGTGTATCCCTAACGTGCATATATATGTGTGCATATAATTTTGTAAGTTTTTAATTTTATGTAAAACACATAATATTTTTTCCCAATGACTTTTCTTTAACATGTGTATGAGATTCATTCATGTAGGTGTGTGCAACTCTAATTAAGTTATTTCTGATTGTTATATACATAGACATTCTTTCTCCTATTGATGAACATTTGGATTGTTTCCAGAACTTTGCTATAATAAATGATGTTGCTATGAACATCATTGTACATGTACCTTGGACAGTAATGGCTGGGTTATGGGTATCTATGTCTCCAGCTCTGTTAGATAATCCCTAGTTGTTTTCTAATTTGACTTCTAGCAACGTAAGAGTTTCTGTTCCTCTACAGCCTTACTAAGACTTGATGTCATCTTATTGTGACTTTTAAAACATATTTTATGAGTATTAAATAGTACCCCATTGTGATTTTAATTTGAATTTCCCTGGCTACTAATAATGTTGAGCATGTTTCCTACATTTAATGCACATTGAGTTCTGATTTTTTTCCTATTTTCTTCTGAGTATTTGACTTTTACTTATTGATATATAGGCATTCCTCCCTTTTTAATTGTGAAATAATGTACAAAAATACATAAAACATCTATGTATAGTTTAATAAACAATTTAAAGGAAATATCTGTGTAAGGACAACCTAAGACAAGAAATAAATATTTCCAGGACCTTGGAAACCCCACATGTTTTGCTAATTCAGTCCCATCTTTTGCTCTAGAAGGAATCATTACCTTGATTTTCTTTTGACAATCGCTTTTTTGATAGTTTTACTATGTATACATCCCTGAACAATATAGTTTAATGCGGTCCATTTTGAACTGTATATTATTTTTATACTTTTGGTTTTTACTTCTTTACATCAATATTATACTTGTGAAACTTAGCATGATTTCATAACTCATCTTAAAGTGTCCAGAATTTGTGGTCCGTCTTATTTTAGCCCTACAGCTCAGCTTGGCCTATAACTCAGATTTACATGGGATTATCTCAGTTGAAACTTAAATAAACTTAAAACAAACTAATTCCACTTATGTCTTCCATTTTACTCCAATTTACAAATCTCTCCATGTTAATTCCAGATGAGTTGGGAGATTTGATTAAATTTCTAGTGAGTTGCTATGGTAGCAGATCTATTTTTGTTTTATTGCTACCTTATTCCTGAACATTTTCCATTTAGTATAATCAGTAAATAACTTTTATATACCCACACTTCACATTTACTATCTCTGAGCCATGGCCAGTTCTTTTATTTTCTTTTTTCCTTAATACCAGTAGCCTAACTATGTACCTTAGAAGAACTTCCGGTTCTTAGTATGAAACAACTAGATAAGTTATAAGTAAACAAATTTGCTGCCCAAGACCATGGTGCTTGGTAAATATTAATAATTAGGGCCCAAGGACATTGCCAATTACATATAAGTGAGTTAATTTTTTAAAAAATTTACTGATATTCACCTAGCTTTCTTGTTTCTGATCTTTCCTAAAATACGCTCTGAATTTAATTCATATAACTTCAGTTCAACAAACAATTATTGAGGGCCTAGGCAATATGCCCTCCCTTAACCATTAAAAAGGAAGAAAGAAGAAAAAAATAGTCATTTCTTTTTCAATGGATTATAGTCGATATAGTTGGATACCCTCTCCAAATCTCTTGTTGGGATGTAATCCCCAGTGTTGAAGGTGGGGCCCATTGGTAGGTGACTGGATCATGGGGGGCAGATTTCTCATGAGTGGTTTAGCACCATCCCGTTGGTGCTGTCCTCACAAGAGTGAGTGAGTTATCATGAGATCTGGTTGTTTAAAAATGTGTGGCACCCTCCCACCTTTTTCTTGCTCCTCCTCGCGCCATATGATATGCCTGCTCCTGCTTCCCTTTCTGCTGTGAGCAAAAGCTCCCTGAGGCCTCCCTGGAAGCTGTGCAGATACTGGCACCATGCTTCTTGCACAGCTTGCAGAACAGTGAGTCAATTAGACCTCTTTTCCTTACAAATTACCCAGCCTCCGGTATTTCTTTATAGTAATAATAGAACAAACTGGCACAGAAAATAGTCCAGGAAGAAGACATGTGTATAGACAACATAGAGTACAAGGGCAATAATAGAAGCAAGAATAGGTGAAAATCACATAGAGGCGAGAGAAATTCACTCTATTAGAGTTCTGTGTGTTAAGAAATGACATCACAGAAGAAGGAGCCATCCAAGATGGTTTTAAAAGATTGAATAGAAACTTTCCAGCCAAGAGAAACAGGATGGGCAAAAGCCAGAGCTTACAGTGGGTTAAGGGAACTACATGTGGTTCAATGCTGCTGGAGCTTTAATCACAAGGGGAAGCCTGAAGAGAGAGGAAGCCACAGGGAAGTCTTAAGTCAGGTCACAAAGGGCATGCTGTGTGGTTTGTCAAGGAATTTGTGTTTTAGGAATATAACCTTCAAGATGTTGTGGAATTTAGATCACTAGCTGTACAGTCAGTGTTAGGATTGGCTTGACTGACAGTAACTCACTGCTTAAAAAAGCTAGTCCAGAGATCCAGTTCACCGTCATATGGGAGACTCAGTCCCTTCCTATATTGTTGCTTGCCATGTCAGCCTCAATCTAATGTCTAGGAGGGCAGTATCCACAATCCATGCAGCAAGCTTAAGCAGGGACACAGCAAAAGAGGGCAAAGCGTGCCTGCCAATGGTCTTTCCGAGAAGATCTTCAGAAAGTGCCGCATGACTTTTCAACCTACCTCCCATTGGCCAGCACTTAGTCACATGGTCACACCCAAAGGCAAGGTAAACTGGGAGGAGAAAAAATGAAAGTGGAGGACAACTGGCACTTTTTGCTACTAAGAACTAAGACATTGGAAGCAAGGGAGACCAATAAAAAGACTACTGCAATATTTCAGTGGGAGATAACAAGGGCTGCATGAAGGCAGCGTTGGTGAGAATGGAAAGGGAAGCAGGACCTGAGAGCTGTTTAGGCAGCAGAGTGGTTCAGAGTTGGTGATCTAGTGGATGGGGTGATGGCTTTCGGTTTTTGGCTTGAGTAGCTGAGCAGGTAGAGGTATCACCATGGGGAGTTTTCATCATAAAACAAATGGAAGAGAAAAAAAATATTAAAACAAGAAAAAAAAATCAAAATAGTACTTTTAAGGTATAAAGTCTACTGCCTTTGACACTACCCTTCCCCTAGTGCTTTACCTCCAAAGGTTTAGATAATCCTTACAAGCAGAAAGGGAGATACCAACATCCAAATGACATAGAACACTGGGCCTTTTCCTTCTCCTCAAGACAGTGAGATGGGAAAACTGAATTCCAGACCTAATTGTCACCAACGGCACCAATGACTGAGGGCAAGTGAGTTCATCCTCTGTGACTTAGTTTCTTCATCTGTAAAATATGAAAGTTGAACTAGCTAATGTTTGTGATCTCATTCAGTTATAGAATTCTTGGATTCACTAATCATACAAATCACCCATGCTAATCAACATCACAAAAAAATGAACCTTGTGTCACCCCAGCCATGCATAACTCACCAATGAAAAAAAGATAATTGAGGCAATAACTTAAAGGTCAGGTAAAACACAGTTTCCTAATTAGACATCACATCTTTTCAGTTGGCTGTTGGAAACCTAGTTTACTGTGGTCTGTTGGTATTAAACTTTGGCAAATTTACAAAGTTTTTTATTAAAGTGACGAGGGTTTTGCCAATTGCATTTCAAAATTACTTTAAAAGGTTTTACCTGGGGGGAAAAGGATTACTTTTCCTATTATGTGCATAAGCCTACATGTGGTTGCTGAAAATATCTCCCTTGAGTTAAGAAGTTTTTTCCTTTTGGTTGGTCAAGTACATAATGTTCCACCTACTACAAAGGATTAAAATGACCTGTTTCATCACAGAGTAAGGTAATCACAGCGGCATGTGATTTTTGGCACAAAGAACACTTTGTAATTGCTAATTTCCTACATCTAAATTCAGCTGAAGGTTGCAGCCCAAGTCCATAGTATTTCACAAGTCTTAACAAGCAGAACCCAAGGATGCTGCCAGATTTTTTAGACTGCCAATGAAACTGGAATAGCAGAGAGTTTGCTGAGGGTGAGCCTTTATGAAAAAATGTTCAAATTCAAGACCCTGAATGTCTTACAGACACATGAAAGAGTCCATGGGACACAACTGTCAGACTCAGGTGTTTATTTTGGCCCCAGGCTCTCTTCTCATCTCCTCTGTGCTTTCTGCCAACTGGCAGCGGTCCTCAAGGTCAGACCCTTTATTAAAAAATCAGCAACTTAAATAAAAACCAGTAATGCTTTCAGCAAGTATAATCCGTTTTACTTGAGAGGTGTTTCAACTAGTATTTCTTTTGAGACAAAGAAAGTTTGAAAATATGATATAAATAAATAAAATATTTTAGAACTCACATCTAGGGCCAAATTTGTATTTTTCAGCCAAAGAAAAATACTCCTTACTGAATAAGCATTAGACCCCAGTCTATAATGAAAATATACATTTTCCAGGTGGCCAAAAGAAAACAAATGCAAATAATACCATCATGATATAATCGACTTTGAAGCTACGATTTTATGTTCCTTAAGTCTCCAAATAAGTTTTAACCCTGTTGTATTTTAAAGGGAATCATTCTTTGCAGATGTCAAACCAGTTGTTAAAATGCGTTTCTTTACTATTTGGTAAAGCATTACATGTAGTCACGTTTGCAAGATGGGAGCCTTGGAGTTCTGGAGTTCCGGACTAGAGCTGGCAACCTGGATTCTGCATACCTGATTAGGTCTATCAAATGTCCTCAAGCATATAAAATCTGTGCATTAGAAGTCAATTCTTGAAAGTCAAAACATCATATGGGACTTTTGCTGACCAAAAACCAAAGGTGTGTGTAGGAGCTGATGTGCCACAGCTTGAAGAGAACAGGTTCAGTGGTTACACTGAGCAGTGCTCAAGGCCAAGCTTGTCCCTTCTTAGTAAAACAACCTTGGGTCAACCAGTTAGCCTACCTCACAATTAATTTTTGATTGTTTCAATTGTACTTTAAGTGAGAAAAATCATAAATATATTGTATACATCATATATATTAATCACATATATTATTGATATATATAAATTGGCAGCTCAATTCCTCACGTTGCTCAGGTCTAAATCCCTAGAGTCATCTTGTCTTCTCTTTTCCTCTTACACTTCATATCTAAGCTGCCGGAAAATTCTGCCAGACTTGCTTTCAGACTATATCCAGAGTCTGAACACATCCCATCACTTCCATCAACACATTCTGGAGGCTGGTGCCATAGGCTCTCCCTGGATGATGGAAGCAGTCTCATCTTCTTTGGTCTCTCTGCTTCTTATTCTCTTAATTTCAACACAGAAGCCAAAGTAGTCCTTTAAAGACACAAGCCAGATCGTGACACTCGTTGGCTCAAGGTTCCCTGGCTTGTGATTTTCTTTCTCTCTCAGAGGAAAGTCAAAGTCCTCCCCCTGTACTGATAAGACCCTGAGGCTCTGGCCTCTCCATCGCTTCTCACTCATCTCTTATCACTACCTGAGCACGTCCCCATCACTCTCTTTGCTCCCTCTCCCAGCCTTGGTAGGCTCTTTGCCAGGTCCTATCTCAGATCTCTGCACTTGTGGCTCCCTCTACCAGCAGAGGCTGGTACATTAACCCAGGTACAAGATTACAAGGACAAAATATTAGAATTCAATCATTGAGATTCAAAATGATACAGGGAAATCCAAGGCACATTTAAGAATGAGATATGATACCTCAAATAGGAGCAAGGGGACTAAAAAGGGTAAAAATAAAATCTGTGTTCCTATATTGGCTAAAGATATTTTTGGCTGGGTGTGGTTGCCTGGGAGGCAGAAGGAATGAGGACTGGTTGAGCTCAGCAGTTCAAGACCCAACTGGGCAACATAGTGAGACCTTGGCTCTACTAAAAATTTTTTAAAAAAATTATCCAGGCATGGTGGCATGAACCTGTAGTCTCAGCTACTCAGAAAGCTGAGGCGGGAGGATCATTTGAGCCTTGGAGGTCAAGGTTGCAGTAAGCCATGATCATGCCACTGCACTCCAGCCTGGACAACAGAGTGAGACTTACTCTCTAATAAATAAATAAATAAAACTGTTTAAATAACTTATTATATATTATGTGACAACGGTTTTCAGGTATAGGTTTGGTGTGCATTTCAAAGTTAGCATTGCAAGCTATCTCCTAACTCTAAAATTCTATAATTAACAGATACTATAAAAATGATTATGTAAATCAAATATAAATGATTTTTCACATAACTCTGCTTATAGAATATTGACAGTCTTATTTAAATACAAAATTTAGGTCGTCATATTTTTAAAAAAAATTTTTCCAGATGTATGGTTTCATGAGAAGCCATCTGCAACTTCA
Organism: Theropithecus gelada; assembly: GCF_003255815.1. Classification (NCBI taxonomy): domain Eukaryota; kingdom Metazoa; phylum Chordata; class Mammalia; order Primates; family Cercopithecidae; genus Theropithecus; species Theropithecus gelada. The sequence continues at coordinate 119,577,749 of NC_037679.1, read as the reverse complement.
GAAACTTATTCAGAGCCCATGAAGTTTTAATGTTTCTGCACTTTGAGGTCTCCTGTTGAATATTCCACTTTTCTCATGATCTAAGTGTTTTGTTTGGTTCTTTATAGGCTTCTGAGCAAGATCACCATTTGGAGACAGACTTATCTAAAGTGAGTTATAACTTTGTATGCAATTTACTGATTAACAGGTATGAAAAATAACAGCTGATTTAATTTAATTATTACATCATAGGATGATAAGCTTGGAAGTCAGCTTTTCATAATATCCCCTGTCACGAGTGTCCTCTGTTGACACAGATACATAGACAGGGTTATTTGTGGCTGTAGAATATGTGAAGCAGACAGTACTTGGAAGTGAAGGGAAGAAACCACACCAAGATCTTGCCTGGAATTCTTTTTTTTGTTCACTCTGGCATCCTAGTTAGATCTTGAAAATTCGTATGGAGTTACCATATAATCTTCCTCTTCCTCAGTGAAGAAACATTTCAGACCTGTTGGCTGTGGGACCAATGAGACCAGGTTTTGTCCCTCCACATGGATGAGGATAAGATAGAAGTGGAGGAATAAAGGAAGTCAGGTGTAAATAAAAGTAAATATAGCCAAGTCCTGCATAATGATCTTTCGATCAATGACGGACTTCAAATATGACAGTGGTCCCATAACATTATATTACGTTTTGACTGTAGTCTTTCTATGTTTAGATACACAAATACTTAGATTGTGTTACAGTTGCCTGCAGTATTCAGCACAGTAACATGCTATACAGGTTTGTAGCCTGGGGCAATAGCCTATCCTATATAGACTGGCTGTGTGGTAGGCCATCCCATCTAGGTTTGCATAAGTACACTCTGTGGTGTTTGCACAACCAAAATCACCCAATGATGCATCTCTCAGAACTAGAACATACACCCATCATTAAGCAACACACAAGTGTGTATTTTCTCACTAGATTTAACTCTTCATAATATCAATTATTTTTGTCAGTTTTATGTCAGAATTGGATACCTATGATAATGAAGTTTAATCAAAAGAGTAATGTATTTGAAACATAAGGGCTTCATTATTAAATTCTGTGATTTGGGGGTGCTCAACTTCTTGTCTCAGAATCACTTTTCCTAATCCTAATAGGTTCAAAGAGTCAGAGCAACAACATAACTATGATAACATTACCAATCTTGACAGCTGACTTGCCAACTACATTACCTTGTTGCTCCTCATATTTTATCAGCAAAAGAGATGCCTCCATTGAAAATGAATCCAGATGTTTTAAACACAGATGCTTTGGAGATAAAATAACAGTAGCTCCTGTTTGACAAAGCACTGCCCAGGGCCTTTAGTTTATCCGTAGTACATAAGCCTGGCCATGTGACCATTTCTCAGCAGCACAGTCAGCACTGACTCATAATAACAGACATGCAGTCCATTGTGATGTCTTATGTACGCTGCTACAGGATGCTTCCAGGAAATATATGCCTTATCTGCCTTTTCCTCCTCTCTTTTGATTGGAGAGATTGCTGTTCAGAATAGAAAGCTTCTCTACTAACTTACATTAGTTCCAAGTAGGCTAAAAAGCTTACTGTTCATGGGGGATTATATGCCACGTCCTTAAACACATGGTCTTACTTGTTCTCATAACAACCCGGTAAGGGAAGTATCCATTTCTCCGTTTTGAAAAAGAAGAAATAGATCTCAGAGAGGTTAAATAGCTTACCAAAGTCTCATAGGTTTAAGAGATTGCTCTCGATTCAATTTCAGGTTTGTCTGATTTCAAAGTCCAGGCTTTTCCCACCCAGGTTCAAAGAAGAAAAGTCATGAAATTACCCAAACTAGAGGTTACTATATCTGACTTCTGAACTTACCAAATCCATAGTGTAGCTTCGATCATTAAACAGGTTGATGATAATTTTGGTACAGATCAGGCAAATTTCATAATTATTTAGATAAAAGTAATTCTGTTTTAGAAAGAATGACTATAAAGACTGATTGTCTACATTTTGTTCATTTTATCAAATATATAAGGGGCACAACTATATGAGGATATTATACCAGTCCCTGGAAATAGGATGAATAAAGCACAGCCCTTACCCTTAATCTCATGCCATCATGGTAAAGATAGATTTGAAATAATGCCAGCAATCGAGGTGTTATTCACACTATTTCATACTTGTGCTGAACAAGTACCCACTAATCAGAATGGAGACTGGCTATATACAGCTAGTAAGGATGGCCACAGTGCAAATGATTGCATATCAGCTTTGCCTTAAGAATGTAATCAGTTCCAAAATAGAGATACATGAAAACATTGATGGAAAGGTGGATGGAAGCAGGGGCCACTGGGGGTCGTGAAAAACTACAAAATAGAGATGATGCCTGATCTGAACCTAGACAGATAAGTGGGAGTTTTCCACTGGACAAAAGAGGACATGGCATTCTAGGCAGAGGACACAACTAAATCAAACAAAGCCTGGGTGGCATAGGGAAGTGTCTAGTAGCCTGCTGTGGTTAGATCACAGGGCTTGCTGAAAATAGTGGCAGATGATAATGAAATCTATCTTAGGCCCGATCATGAAGGGTCTTAGCAAATCTAGTAAGTTTTACTTTCTTCTCTGGGTATCAGAGAACCCAAACAATTACATCTATGCTTGAGATAATTTGGGGGGTACTATACAGAATGCACTGGCAGGGGAACACCAATCAGAGGCTCCTTGGGTAGTTCAGGAAAGATGCGATTGGAGTCTATACCGGTATTGTTGAAAAGAGAAGGGGATGGATGCAAGAGGCATTTGATAATATGCAATGGTTGGTTGAGTATATTGAGAGAGGGAAAGGAAGAATCCAGAATGAGTCCAAAGCTCCCAGTTTGAGCAATTCAGTTGAGATAGTGCAGGCAGATGGAGATAACATCTCCAGGATGTTTGGAAAGTGAGCAAGATAATAAGCTTGGTTTGGGGCATAGTGTGTCATACAGAACACCTAGACAGAGAAGTCAGAGCCAATTAGTAATATTATAGATGACTGATAACACCTACCCTGTTTAATTAAATTAGTCGATGCCTTGTATAGTCATCTTTTGGTATCCATGGGGGATTGATTCCAGGACCTTCTGCAGATGCCAGAATCCTTAAATGCTAAAGTCCCTGATATAAAATGGTGTAATATTTGCATATAGCCTACACATACCACCTGTATACTTTAAAATATCTCTAGATTATTGTAACACCTAATGCAATGTAAATGCTATATATATAGCTGTTATACTGTGTTGTTTAGGGAATAATAGTAAGAAAAAAGTCTGTACATGTTCAGTACAGATGCAACCATTCATTTAAAAAATATATATACTTTTGATCTGCTGTTGGGTGAATCCACAGATGCAAAATGCACAGAAATAGAGGACTGACTGTGTATATTTATACTTACTTGACAGATAACTCATAGCCTAAAAGGAGAAACTTGAAAACTAACATATGTAATTACTCCTCCTTTAGGAGAAGTTAGGTTGAAAATAACATGTATTAGGTTAGTGCTTTGTCTGAGCAAAATGCTATCTTTTTCCACCATGTTTTCACTTGTCTAAGAACAGAATCAGGATGCTGAACAGATCTTCCTAAATTAGATCAGCTTTATTTGGTTAGATGGTTTGGGTCAATTTATAGATTGCACATCATATTTTATAAATATCAACATGTATTTTAAAACTTAATTTGGCTTATTTGGATTTTATTGTACTGTTAAGGCCAAAGTTAGATTTTGACTGCTTTTATAGGTGAGTTTTACAGGCTGCACATAAAAATTCAATGCTGACTCGGCAAATGGCAACTGTGGGAATTGCCAAGTTTTGGTTCATAGTCTGAATCTGCACTAGTCTACACAGTGGTAGTGAATCTCCTTATCAAGGAGCAGTATAGTATTAAATAAATCCCTTATTTACATAGTTTTGTATTAAACTAATTCACATACATATGTCATACATTGTGTGACTGTATCCCAAATCACATTGAAATCATATATTATTTTTATTAGATTACTTGCTCCTACAAGGATCCCAGGAAAAAAAGCTACAGAGTTCAGTAATTTGTTTTTGGCACATTTTCACCTACTGGTGCCACTATTTTTCCAACCTACAGCCCTTAAACTAGATCTACTTACCCAGTAACCATCACTGCAGTATTTCATCCACGTACACAGATCACCTTGGCTCCTCCTCCCTGGGTGTCATTTAAATTCATATTTAGGGTAAATGCTACATTTTAGGGATTTCAGTTTATTCACATTAGTGTAAACATGATTGGACAATCTTCCTAAAGTGTGTGTGTGTGTGTGCGCGCATGCACATGTGCACCCCTTGACACAGAATGTCTTCTTAGATGAATGAGCTGCTTCCTGTTGTCTTCTGCAAAATGGGAGAAAGGAAGACAAATAAGTACATGGACAACTAGGCAGGTGAACAAGGGAAGAAGACTGTCCATAGAGTGAAGTCAAGGTGCTAGTAGGTAGGAGGATTCAGTCCAGTGGAATTAGAGAAACCCATTCTCACCACCTGCTACCAACCCCACGTATGCTCCCACCATGGGCATGATAGGACAGGGCAGTGGGACCAGCCCAGACCCTGATACCTCACATGCTCAGAATCTATTTACTGAACTTAGAAAATAGGGATGGGCAATATCATACTGAATGGGCAAAAACTGGAAGCATTCTCTTTGAAAACTGTCACAAGACAGGATGCCCTCTCTCACCACTCCTATTCAACATAGTGTTGGAAGTTCTGGCCAGGGCAATCAAGCAGGAGAAAGAAATAAAGGATATTCAATTAGGAAAAGAGGAAGTCAAATTGTCCCTGTTTGCAGATGACATGATTGTATATTTAGAAAATCCCATTGTCTCAGCCCAAAATCTCCTTAAGCTGATAAACAACTTCAGCAAAGTCTCAGGATACAAAACCAATGTGCAAAAATCACAAGCACTCCTATATACCAATAACAGACAAATAGCCAAATCATGAGTGAACTCCCATTCACAACTGCTTCAAAGAGAATAAAATACCTAGGAATCCAACTTACAAGGGATGTGAAGGACCTCTTCAAGGAGAACTACAAACCACTGCTCAATGAAATAAAAGAGGACACAAACAAATGGAAGAATATTCCATGCTCATGGATAGGAAGAACCAATATTGTGAAAATGGCCATACGGCCCAAGGTAATTTATAGATTCAATGCCATCTCCATTAAGCTACCAATAACTTTCTTCACAGATTGGAAAAAACAACTTTAAAGTTCATGTGGAACCAAAAAAGAGCCCGCATTGCCAAGACAATCCCAAGCAAAAAGAACAAAGCTGGAGGCATCATGCTACCTGACTTCAAACTATACTACAAGGCTACAGTAACCAAAACAGCATGGTACTGGTACCATAACAGAGATATACACCAATGGAACAGAACAGAGCCCTCAGAAACAATACCAGACATCTAAAATCATCTGACCTTTGACAACCCTGACAAAAACAAGAAATGGGGAAAGGATTCCCTATTTAATAACTGGTGCTGGAAAAACTGGCTAGCCATATGTAGAAAGCTGAAACTGGATCCCTTCCTTATACCTTATACAAAAATTAATTCAAGATGCATTAAAGACTTAAATGTTAGACCTAAAACCGTAAAAACTCTAGAATAAAACCTAGGCAATACCATTCAGGACATAGGCATGGGCAAGGACTTCATGACTAAAACACCAAAAGCAATGGCAACAAAAGCCAAAATTGACAAATGGGATCCAATTAAACTAGAGTTTCTGCACAGCAAAAGAAACTACCATCTGAGTGAACAGGCAACCTACGGAATGGGAGAAAAGTTTTACAATCTACCCATCTGACAAAGGGCTAATATCCAGAATCTACAAAGAACTTAAACACATTTATAAGAAAAATCAAACAACCCCATCAAAAAGTGGGCAAAGGATATGAACAGACATTTTTCAAAAGAAGACATTTATGCATCCAACAGACACATGAAAAAATGCTCATCATCACTTGCCATCAGAGAAATGCAAATCAAAACCACAATGAGCTACCATCTCACACCAGTTAGAATGGCAATCATTAAAAAATCAGGAAACAACAGGTGCTGGAGAGGATGTGGAGAAATAGGAACACTTGTACACTGTTGGTGGGACTGTAAACTAGTTTAACCATTGTGGAAGACAGTGTGGCGATTCCTCAAGGATCTAGAACTAGAAATACCATTTGACCCAGCCATCCCATTACTGGGTATATACCCAAAGGATTATAAATTGTGCTGCTATAAAGACACATGTACACATATGTTTATTGTGGCAATATTCACAATAGCAAAGACTTGGAATCAACCCAGATGTCCATCAATGATAGACTGGATTAAGAAAATGTGGTATATACACACCATGGAATACTATGCAGCCATAAAAAAGGATGAGTTCATGTCCTTTGTAGGGACATGGGTGAAACTGGAAACCATCATTCTCAGCAAACTATTGCAAGGGCAGAAAACCAAACACCACATGTTCTCACTCATAAGTGGGAATTGAACAATGAGAACACTTGGACACAGAGTGGGGAACATCACACACTGGGCCTGTTGTGGGATGGGGGGAGGGGTGAGGGATAGCATTAGGAGATATACCTAATGTAAATGATGAGTTAATGGCTGCAGCACACCAACATGGCACATGTATACATATGTAACAAACCTGCACATTGTGCACATGTACCCTAGAATTGAAAGTATAATAATTAAAAAAAAATAGGGTTGGGGTTCTTGCCTCACTGGTTGCTGGAAGAGAGGCAATCGGCCTGGTCAAAATGTCAAAGAAGCAGAGGTTTGTTTCTATTTTGTATCTTCCCCATTGAGCTATTTGCAGACCTTTTTTGTCCTTCCTTAATGGAAGCAACATATAGCATTAATTCTAAGATGACGTTTTTTCCCAATTTAGCACCACTGACATTGGAATGCATGATACAATCAATGGCATTTTATGGCATTGCTGTTGCCCTGGATTGAATTTCTTATGGAAGCATTTATTTCCAACAGTTAACTAGGGACACTATCAGTCGGAGACCACTTCAAATTAAATTCTCTTCTACAGGTTTTTCATCACACTGATAGTGTGTATTCAGACCTCATGCTTATGTGACTAATGGCTTGGGGTTCAAAATCTCAGAGGAGATTTTTATTTTCTCCCTCCTCCCAATGCAAAGGTTGAGAAATACAAATCCCTTGGGGCACAGGGGCGTCCCAGCTTCATGCCAGACTTTCCTATTTGACTCCCTATTTGGGGGCCTTTTTCTTGGTCGTTGATAGAATAATGGTGCATCTTATAGTCAAAAGAATGGAAGAAATTCAATATAAAAAGTGAAGAAGTTCACCAGGGACAAAAAGCCTTGCCAGTTTGTTACTTTTGAGCAGCGGCAACGCCTTCTTCAGGTCTTTGCCTGTTTTTAGAGCCTGCCAACACCTCTCAAAAAGCCAGGTAATCACCCTCCAGATGAATGATTCACTATGTAATTTGTAAGTATAATGGGATTTGTTAATTTGTAATTTCATCAAGATGTAATTTGTGAGTAAAGATTGTACCAAAGCTATAATTACCACTGTGGTGATTTTGTTCCTTCTTTTTGCAAATACTTACAAGGTGTCTATTCTGTGCACTGGAGAAGGAACAAGGATGCTCAATAAACGACCCGTGACCACAGGGAGCTTAGGACCCATTATGATTAGATAAGGCATACACAAAAACAACAGTAATGAAATATAGAAAGTGATGATGCCGGGGGATGGAATAGCAAGTGTGCCCCGTGGATATTCAGAAGAGAGGAATTATTTCTGGTTTGGGGAGAATCAGAAAACATTTTATGAAAGAGATGAGTGATAATTATATTAACATTAATAACAATAATTATATTTCAAGTGCCTTACTCACATTATTTAATCCTTCATGACATAGGTATTCATTTCATTTTACAGGTTAGAAAACTGGCTTTGAAAACTGAATACATCTTTGGAACCAGAAACAGTGTGGGAAAAATGTTGTCATCCGTGAGAACAGTTAGAATAAAGGCCTGAATGGGGGAGGGCAAGGAGCACTGGCAGACACCACACAGATTAATTTGGTTAGAGGATGAGCTGGGTCAAGGCAAGTAACAAGAGAGAGAAAAATGAATATTTTGTTTGAGCTAGGTAATGGGGGAACAGATGGGAGTTGTCATGGAGTTGGAATAAAATAAGGTGGCAAAGGGTTTGTTCCAGAGTTGCAAAGAAGAAAGTTTGTCAAAGACAAGGAAGTGATTTGGAGATTGGGTGTCTGGGAAAAAGTGGTATGAGGAGAAGAACTAGTAAACACAAGAGAATATGGAACATTGAGTTCTTTCCCAAAGAGCTGAATTTTAAATGTCCTGATACTGACGGTGCTAGTTGAGAAAAGGCTTGAGGGGAGAGCCAAGCAAGGTCTGAGTAATAACCAACAGTGGTAGGTTTATAAAAGTTCTGAACATCAAGGATAGAGTCTCCCTAGAGTGATATGTAGGGCAGGGCGAGGCAAACTTTTAGGCAGGTCCCATGATGTTCTGAAAATGATCTTCATAGCATGAGACATGGAGACTCGTGTGGTAGGTGAAGATTAACTCATCAGGGAAGATTTTCAGGGCCTGATGAAAAAAGTAAAACTTCAAAAGTAAGCCACAAGGAAAAGGATTGATTTAGGCTAAGAAGTCAGTTTTATCCTCCCCATTACAAGTTACTAATTTTCTAGGTAACAAGGATACTCCCAACTCTACTCCTAGTGAACTGGCAAAAAACATAATAGGCATCATGGACGTGGGCAAACGGACAAGCTAAACACCCTTGTGGGCATGACTTTGCAGTTTTTACATCTTTCCCTGACATGTTATGTTATTAGTCAACTTAGGGTTCTGTCCGTTTCAGAGTGCTCAGACCTTAAGCATGGGGAATTTAAAAGACTGCATTATTTCTAGATCCTCTTTGTTCATAGGGAAAGTAGCTGACATCTCCTGCCAGCCTGAATTCTCATTAATTCTAGGACTGGGCTGGGCTCTGCTACTCTAGTGAGGTACCTAATAACTAGAGACAGCTGAGAAGGGTTGGAAAAATCTGGAACTTGCAGTAGGCAATTGGAATTGCTAGACTAGAGCTTAGGAGCAATGTACAATCAGAGATTTTAGAGTCAAAAAGATGTAATGGTTGAAGATAAGAAAAGGAGTGAAGTTACTGAAATAGGAAAGGAAAACAAATAGAGAAAAGGCCAAGGACTGGCCAGATGGATTCTCTGAATTTGGAGGAAGACAGGAGGTCGGGGAGTTGGACGAGAATTTAGAGGAGAAAAACAAGAAAGAGTAATATACACAAACAGAGGAGAAAGTGCAAACAGAAGAGGGATCAGTCATGTCAGTGCTGCAGAAAGGAGACTGAGGATTAAAGCCATTAGATGGATCTACTAGGAGGACACTGTGACCCTGAGAGCAGGCGTGACTTATCTGCAAGGGAAGAAAGCATAGCACAATGGGAAATGCCAGTGAGCAGTAAGGAAATAAAGCAGTATACCTGTTTTTTTCCTAAAGTTATCTGGCAGCAGGAAGGAAGGGAGGGAGGGAGGGAGGGAGGGAGGAAATATGCTAGCACAGTAGCTCTGAGGGGTTTTTTGCTTTTTGTTTTGATTTTCAGGTCTTTGTTCTAAGTCTGCAACCTCTAATTTTCCATTGTCTTACTGCCTCTACTTCATGTCATATGGTGTTTTTGTTAGTACTCTCAACTCTCTCCTTTTTTCATTCCTTCCCCTCCTCCCCAGTGTAACCCTGCAGGTTTCAATGTTGTGAGTTTGGATTGTTTGCTGACTGGTATTATCTGTATATGGTCTTCATTTGGCTAGTGACACTATGAAAATGATGGATTTCTGTACACACATAGGTTTCCCCCAACAGGATTTTAATTTATGTTGATGCTTTGGAAATAATATAAAAAACATTCTTGTATGCTATCAAGTCATTTAAATCGTCTTACAAATAGATACAACTTAGCCATTTGCATCAAATAAAATTAAATCACAATACTCTGAATATAATGGAAGGGGAAATACTTTTTCTTTTTAGCACTAAAGGACCTTTCCCATAATGTTCAAATGATTAAAGTTAATAAGACAGATGATTAAATAATAGATATAAATTTTTGAGTACCTAATTTATGTCATATTCTTATAACAATGCTCTTTTTATCTGCATTTTACAGAAGTGATTGAAACCTAGGAAGTTATTTTACATAAGTTCTCATAGCAAATCAATGGAGGATCCCTAACTTGTATTCAAAGGTATCTAGCTCCAAAACCTAGAGGAGGAAACTCTGGTCTCCATTCATGCCACCTCCAGCTTTCCTACCTTTATAAAAATCTGCTTGGTTGAGCTGGGTGTGGTGGCTCATGCCTGTAATCCCAGCACTTTGGGAGGCTGAGGCAGGTGGATCAACTGGAGGCCAGGAGTTCAAGACCAGCCTGGCTAACACAGTGAAACCCCTTCTCTACTAAAAATACAAAAAATTAGCTGGGCGTGGTGGTGGTCACCTGTAATCCCAACTACTTGGGAGGCTGAGGCACAAGAATTGCTTGAACCTGGGAGGCAGAGATTGCAGTTAGCTTTGATTGCACCACTGCACTCCAGCCTGAGCAACAGAGCAAGACTCTGTCTCTAAATAAATGAATATTTTTTGAAAAAGCTGGGCTTGGTGGCTCATGCCTGTAATCCCAGCACTTTGGGAGGCCCAGGAGGGTGGATCACGAGGTCAGGAGACTGAGACTATCCTGGCTAACACGGTGAAATCCCATCTTTACTAAAAATATAAAACATTACCCGGATGTGGTGGCGGGCGCCTGTAGTCTCAGCTATTCAGGAGGCTGAGGCAGGAGAATGGCGTGAACCTGGGAGGCAGAGCTTGCAGTGAGCCGAGATCGCACCACTGCACTCCAGCCTGGGTGACAGAGCGAGACTCCATCTCAAAAAGAAAAAATAAATAAATAAATACAAATAAATAAATAAATAAATAAAAATATTTTTTGAGAAAAGAAATCCCTATGGTAACTGAAGCTAAAAATCATTCAGATCTTTTATTTTTCAGGAATGTCATTTACCTTAATTTCCTAAATAACTAAATTTATTTTTCATTTGCTGAGGTAATTTGTTTCCTATCCTAAGGGGCCAATTTTAAAACTGGTCTACTCAGAACTAGTTATAGAATTTACAGGACCCCTTGTTAAAAACTATTAAGGATTTTAAGGCAGCAGCAACAGATCATTAAACCAAGCATGGGGCTCTGCTGAGCACTGAGCCACCCATGACTGCACAGGTCGCAGGCCCATAAAGTGGGCCCTGGGTATACTTTTAAACATGATTTGTTAAGGCTGCTCAACATTTACTCCATCCTATCTATTCCTAATAACAGCAGAATGAATTTTACTCCTACTGAACTAACGAAGAGGACCTTTCCCTAATATGGAAATGATTGCTTGTAGTATTAATGCACTGCAGAGTCTTTTAAAGAGATTGCCTCTAGAGTCACCAACTGAAGAATGGAGTGGGCTAGCAAAAGTTTCTTTTAGTATCCTATAATTCATCTAATTATTGATCCACTAGGAACAAATACATGGTTACATAATGCATACTGGGAATGCATTCAACTCCTAGGCCTGGTGTTCAAGGCTCTCCACAGTCTGGTCTTCCCTGTCTCTGTGGCTGTACTTGGCACTCCCCACCCATGCCATCTCTTGCCTCAGCCAATTAGTTCATCTTTGCTGTATCTGCTTATACTTTCTGTCCCTGCATTTTGATGCATACCAGAAAAGTACGTACAGCACTGCCTAGCCACTGCATACACTTAACATGTGTATTTGTTGATTGAATGCATGCATAAAGAAATAAGTCAACAAATGCATTCCTTCCTGTTCTCTACTTTTCAAAATTCTGTGCAACCTTTGAGGCCCATTCATATGTCACCTCTTCTATGAAGTCTTCCTAACTAAAACAGTCAAAGTAATTGTTTCCCTGAGTTATTTGAGCTTTTGGAAAAACTATTCCTTTGGTTCTTATCACATTCTGTTATGCACTATATTTATTGTTTTATTCACTGATACTATAGTTTCATCTAAATAATAAATTCCAGAAGACCAAGGAACATGCCTGAAACATGTTTATATATTATAGAGTATCTGTTCAATTGCCTTATAAATGATGGTGCTCAGTATTTTGCAGGGAATGGTATAACAATGATTGAGAATGCAGCCTCTGAAGTCAGACAAAACTGAACTCTGGTCCTGATTCTGCCACTTTATAGCTGTGTGGCTTTGGGCAATTATCTGACTCCTAAAGGCATCAATTGCCTCATTTGTGAAAGGCAGACAATAATACATCATATATTAGGCTGTTCTTGCATTGCTATAAATAAATATCAGAGACTGGGTAATTTATAAATAAAAGAGGTTGAATTGGTTCACGGTTTTGCAGGCTGCACAGAAAGCATGGTACCAGTATCTGCTTCTGGTGAGGGCCTCAGGTAACTTACAATCGTGGTGGAAGGCAAAGCAGGAGCAGGCATCTCACATGGCGAGAGTGGGAGCAAGAGAGCAAGGGAAGGGGTGCTATACACTTTTAAACAATCATGTGAACTAACTGAATGAGAACTTATCACCAAGGAGATGGTGCTAAACCAATCATGAGCGATCTGTCCTTGTGATCCAGTCACCTTCTACCAGACCCTGCCTCTAGCACTAGGGCGGGGACAAATATCCAAACCATATAATTCTGCCCGTGAACTCCCAAATTTCATGTCCATCTCACATTGCAAAACACAATAATCTCTTCCCAACAGTCCCCCAAAGTCTTAACTCATTCCAACAAGTTTAAAGTCCTAAGTCTTATCTGAGACTTGTCTCCTTTGACCTATGAGCCTACAAAATTGAAACAAGTTATTTACTTCCCAGATACAACGGTGGTACCGGCATTGGGTAAACATTCCCATTCCCAAAGGGAAAAGTTGGCCAAAAGAAAGTACCAATAGCCCCATGCAAGTCTGAAACCCAGCAGGGCAGTCATTAAGTTTTAAAGCTCCAAAATAATCTCCTTTGACTCCATGTCCTCCATCCAGGGCACACGGTATAATGGGTGGACTCCTAAGGCCCTGGGCAACTCTGCCTCCATGGCTTTGCAGGGTGAAGCCCCTGCAGCTGCCTTCATGGGTTGGAGTTGAGTGCTTGTGGCTTTACTAGGCACAGAGTGCAAGCTGCAAGTAGCTCTACCATTCTGGGGTCTAGAGGGCATCAGCCCCCTTCCCACAGCTCCACCAGGCAGTGCTTCAATGGGAACGCTGTGTCAGGGCTCCAACCTCACATTTCCCTTGGTGTTGCCCTAATAGAGGTTACTGTGGAAGCTCCTCCCATGTGGCAGGCTTCTAACTGAGTTAGGGGTTAGGCAGAAGTCTAGGAAGCTTTCTGATACATCCTCTGAAATCTAGGTGGAAGTCGCCAAGCCTCCTTTACTTTTGGATTCTGTGCACCTGCAGGCTTAACATCATATGGAAGCTGCCAAGGCATATAGCTTGTGCCCTCTGGAGCAGTGGTCCAAGCTGTATCTGGGGCACTTTGAGCCATGGCTGAAGCTGAAGCTGCAGAAATGAGGGGAGCAGCATCCCCAGGTGATGCAGGGCTTTGGCATTCCAAGCCTGGCCCATTCAACCAGTCTTTCCTCTAGGTCTCTGGGCCTATGATAGGAAGTGCTGCCTCATAGGTCTCTGAAATGCCTTCCAGGCCTTTTCCCTATTGTTTTCGCTGTCAGTACCTGGCTATCTTTTAGTCATACAAATCTCTTTAGCAAGTTGTTGTTCTGCAATCCATCTTGTATTCTTCCCCTGAAAATGGGCTTTTCTTTTCTGCCACATGGCTAGGCTGTGAATTTTCCAAACTTCTAGGCTCTGCTTCTTATTAAAATATATGTTCCAATTTTAAGTCATTTCTTTGCTCTCACATCTGAAAGTAGGATGTCAGAAGCAGCCAGGCAACATATTGACTGTTTTGCTACTTAGAAATTTCTTCCAATAGATACTCTAAGTCATCACTCTTAAGTTCAAACTTCCACGGATCCCTAGGGCATGGACATCATGCAGTCAAGTTCTTTGCTAAGGCATAACAAAGGTGACCTTTGCTCCTGATAAGTCCCTCATTTCCATCTGAGACCTTCTCAGCCTGGACTTTACTGTCCATATCACTATCAGCATTTTGGTCACAACCATTTAAGTGGTCTCTAAGAAGTTACAAACTTTCCTTCATCTTTCTGTCTTCTGAGCCCTCCAAACCCCTCTAACCTCTGCCCATTACCCAGTTCCACAGTTGCTTCTACATTTTCAGGTATCTTTATAGAAACACCCCACTTTTCAGTACCCATTTTCTGTATTAGACCACTCTTATGTTGCTATAAAGAAATACTTAAGACTGGGTAGTTTATAAATAAAAGAAGTTTAAATTGGCTCACAATTCTACAGCCTGTACAGGAAGCATGGTGCTGGCATCTGCTTCTGGTGAGGGCTTCAGGGAACATACAATCATAGTGGAAGGTGACACAGAGTCAGCATGTCACATAGTGAGAGTGGAAGCAAGATGGCAAGGGAGGAGGTGCCACACTCTTTTAAACTACCGGATCTCACGTGAACTAACTAAGCAAGAACTAACTTATCACCAAGGGGATGCTGCTAAACCATTCATGAGGGACAAATCCCCATAATCCCATCACCTCCCACTAGGCCCCTCCTCCAGCACTGGGGATTACAATTCAACACATTTGGAGGGGACAAATATCCAAGCCATGTCACATCATTATAAGGATAAAATGAGATAATATATGTAGAGTATTTAACCCATATAGCAATCACAGTAAATAATAGCCATATAGTAGTGGTGGTAATAGTATTTATTCACCATTGAGTATGGTTGACTCTGAATTGTAGAAGCATTTACTCAGAAAACTAAGGAGAAACAAAAGTAAACAGTACAACAATAAACACTATGAATAATAGAACAGCTGAAGAAAATTACAAAAAATAAACATGTCTAAGTTGTCTGTCTTCTACTGTAGACTACTCCATATCTGACCAAGGGCTCTTAGAGTTCAGATTCCTAACAATGCATGAATTTTCTTACTCCATCTCAGATGTCTGGTCTTTCACATCTTTCTCACACACGTGGTCTCAAACAACACAGTGTCATTTCAGACACTATGTTACCCACCCTGGTGCTCTTTTTCTGTGCCTAGTGAAAGTTGGAGGTGCTCTGCACTTACAAAAGACATAACTCAAACCTCAGGGCCTTAGTATCCTTAGAATTCTCCCAATTTCTTCCTTTCTCTCATTTGCACATTGGGGAGATGTTTGTATTTACCAACCTAAATTTGTTTACACCTCAAATTGTCAAGAGAATAATTAAAACAGCTTCATTTAGTAAATAGCATCATGGAATTCTCAAGAATAATTAAAGTCCACCTTTGGTGAACTGTACCTTTCATTGACACTCATTGCTATCATCAAACAATAATAGGAATGTTCTTCAACAGTGAGCAACCCTAACAGCAAATCCTACTTCAAATTTGTTATATGCGTGGTCACCAGGGAGGAAGAAAAGACAGGGTTGAGGCCTCTCCCTTGCCTGTGTTTTCACACTGGCCTTGGTTGGGCTCAACATAGTCTTATATTTCTGCCTAAAGCCATTGATAGAGCTCATGCTGGCGGGAACGTAAGCTAGTACAACCACTATGGAAAACAGTGTGGAGATTTCTTAAAGAACTAAAAGTAGAACTAGTATTTGATCCAGCAATCCCACTACTGGGTATCTACCCAGAGGAAAAGAAGTCGTTACACAAACAAGATACTTGCACATGCACGTTTATAGCAGCGCAATTGGCAGTTGCAAAAATGTGGAGCCAACCCAAATGGCCATCAATCAACAAGTGGATAAAGAAACTGTGAGATATATATATACACACACACACACACACACACACACGTATATATGTATACACACATGTATATTATTTTATATGTAATATACATATGAGTATATGATTATATGCATAATCATATATATGTGTATGTGTGTATATATATATATATATAAAATGTATGATGGAATACTAGTCAGCCATAAAAAGGAATGAATTAATACTAACGGCATTCACAGTGACCTGGATGAGATTAGAGACTATTATTCTAAGTGAAGTAACTCAGGAATGGAAAAACCAAACATCATATATTCTCACTCATAAGTGGGAGCTAAGCTATGAGGATGCAAAGGCATAAGAATGACACAATGGACTTTGAGGACTCAGGGGAAAAGGGTGGAAAGAGGGTGAGGGATAAAAGACTACAAACTGGGTTCAGTGTATACGGTTCAGATGATGCGTGCACTAAAAATTCACAAATAACCACTAAAGAACTTATAGAACTAAACGTCATCTGTTCCCCAATAACCTATGGAAAAAATCCTTTAAAATACACAAAAAATAGCAGAGACATTCTTAGCCATGGAACAGAACTTAATAGCTTCCTCTTGTCTTCCTGTTATATGAGAAATATGATCTATTTTAAGTCATTGTACTTGGGTTATAAATGAAATCAAGTACCAATGCATTTACATATTTTTTTCTCCTGATTTCTAGTAGATGAGTAATCCCACCCACCTTTCCTCTGTTGATTTTGAAATTGTACATTCATTTTTTTATTCTTTAATTGTTAGTCTTCAATTTTTAGAGAACAATCCACTTAACAATGGGCTAAAACTAGTCAACATCTATACTTTTCTAAATAAACAATAAACTAGAGTGATTTTGTCTAAAAAATAAATAAAATAAAATAAAATGAACTAAATAAGGCACCAGGGACCAATCCTGGAGAAACAGAGATATATGACTTTTCAGACAAAGAATTCAAAATGCTGTGTTGAGGAAACTCAAAGAAATTCAAGATAACACAGAAGTAATTTAGAATTCTATCAGATAAACTTAACAAATATATTGAAATAATTAAAAATCAAGCAGAAATTCCACAGCTGAAAAATGCAACTGGTGTACTGAACAATGGATTGGAGTCTTCCAACAGCAGAATTGATCAGTCAGAAGAAAGAATTAGTGATCTTGGAGCCAAGCTATTTGAAAATACACTGTCAGAAGAGACAGAAGAAAAAAAGAATAAAAAACAATAAAGTACACTTATAGGAACTAGAAAATAGACTTGAAAGAGCAATTCTAAGAGTTATTGGCCTCAAAGAGGAGGTAGAGAAAGAGATAGGGGTAGAAAGTTTATTCAAAGGGATAATTAAAAAGGACTTCCAAACCCTAGAGAAAGATAGCAATATGCAAGTACAAGAAGGTTATAGAACACCAAGCAGATTTAACTCAAAGAAGACTACCTCAAGGTATTTAATAATCAAACTCCCAAAGGTCAAGGACAAAGAAAGAATCCTAAAAGCAGTAAGAGAAAAGAAATAACCTACAATGGAGCTCCAATATATCTGGCAGCAGACTTTTCAGTGTAAACCTTACAGGCCAGGATAGAGTGGCATAACATATTTAAAATGCTGAAGAGAAAAACAACAACAAAAATGTTTATACTAGAATAGTATATCCAGCAAAAATATTCTTCAAACATGAAGGAGAAATAAAGACTTTTTCAGACAATCAGAAGCTGAGGGATTTCAACACCAGATCTGTCCTACAAGACATGCTAAAAGGAGAACTTCAATCAGAAAGAAAAAGGATATTGATGAGCAAAAGGAAGTCATCTGAAGATACAAAACTCACTGGTAATAGTAAATGCACAGAAAAACACAGAACTTTATAACACCGTAACAGTGGTGTTTAAGCTACTCTTACTTAGAAGGACTAAAGGATGAACCGATCCAAAATAATAACTATAACAACTTTTCATGACACAGACAGTACAATAAGATATAAACAGAAACAACAAAATGTGAAAAAGTTGGGGATGAAGTTAAGGCACAGAGTCTTTATTAGTTGTCTTTTTGCTTGTTAGGTTGTTTATACAACAGCGTTAAGTTGTTATCATCTTAAAATAATAGGTTATAAGATAGTATTTGCAAGCCTCATGATAACCTCAAAACAAAAAAACAGATAATGGATACACAAAAAATAAAAAGCAAGAAACTAAATCATATCACCAGAGAAAATAATCTTCACTAAAAGGAAGACAGAAAGAAAAGAAAGAAGAAAGAGAAGACCACACACACACACACACACACACACACACACACACACACACACACACACGCAAAACCACATAAAATGGCAGAAGTCAGTTCTTAGTTATAAATAATAATAGTGAATGCAAATGGACTAAACTCTTGAATCAAAAGACATAGAGTGGCTGAAACACACTTCATGTATAAAAACATACATCGACTAAAAATAAAGGGATGGAAAAAGATATTCCATGCCAATGGAAACAAGAGAAGAGCAGGCAGAGCTATACTTATCTCAGAAAAAATAGATTTCAAGACAAAATCTATAAGAAGAGACAAAGAAGGTCACTATATAATGATAAAGGGGTCAATTCAGCAAGAGGTTATAACAGTTTAAAATATATATGTGCCCAACACTGAAGCACCCAGATATATAAAGCAATATTATTAGAGATAAAGAGAGAGATAGACTCCAATACAATAATAGCTGGAGACTTCACCCCACTTTCAACAGTGGACAGAACTTCCAGACATAAAATCAACAATTAAACATCAGACTTAATATACACCATAGACCAGAAGGATCTAATAAATATTTACAGAACATTTCACCCAATGGCTGCACAATACACATTCTTTTCCTCAGCACATGGATCATTCTCAAGGATAGATCATATGTTGAGTCACAAAACAAATCTTAAAACATCAAAAAAATTGAAATAATGTCTAGCATCTTCTCTGATCACAACAGAATAAAACTATAAATCAAGCTGGGCATGGTGGCTCATATATGTAATCCCAGCACTTTGGGAGGCTGAGGCAGGTGGATCACAAGGTCAGAAGTTCTAGATCAGCCTGGCCAACAGGGTGAAACACCATCTCTGCTAAAAATACATAAATTAGTTGGGCATGGTGGTAGGCACCTGTAATCCCAGTTACTTGGTAGGCTGAGGCAGGAGAATTTCTTGAACCTGGAAGGCAGAGGTTGCAGTGAGCCAAGATTGTGCCACTGGCCTCCAGCCTGGGTAACAGAGCAAGACGCTTTCTTAAAAAGAAAAAAAAAAAAACACTATAAGTCAATGACTAGAGAAATTTTGGAAATTACACAAATACACATGATATTGTTAGGCTCTGTGTCCCCACCCAAATCTCAGCTTGAATTGTAATAATCTCCACGTGTTGTGGGAGGGACTCAGTGGGAAGTAGTTGAATCATGGAGGTGGGTTTTTCCCATGCTGTTCTTGTGATAGTGAATAAGTCTCATGAGATCTGATGGTTTTATAAAGGGAGTTCCCCTGCACATGCTGTCTTGCCTGCCACCATGTAAGACAACCTTTGCCATTCCTTTGTCTTCTGCTATGATTGTGAGGCCTCCCCAGCCATGTGGAAATGTGAGGCCATTAAACATGTTTCCTTTATAAATTACCCAGTGTCAGGTATGTCTTTATTAGCAGCATGAGAACAGACTAATACAACATAGAAATTAAACAATATGCTCCTGAATGTCCAGTGGGTCAACAAATTAAAAGGAAAATTGAAAAAATTCTTGAAACAAATAATGGAAACACATATACCAAAACCTATGGAATATAGCAAAAGCAGCACTAAGAGGGAATTTTTTAGCTACAAGTGCCTACATCAAAAAAAGAAGAAAAATTTCAAGTAAGAGTTCTGATGATGCATCTTAAGAACTAGAAAAGTAAGAGCAGACCAAATCCAAAATTAGTAGAAGAAATAATAAAGATCAGAGCAGAAACAAATGAAATTGAAATGAAAACAATACAAAAGATCAATAAAACAAAAAGTTGGTTTTTTGAAAAGTTAAACGAAATTGACAAACCTTTAGCCAGACTAAGAATAAAAGAGAAGATCCAAATAAATAAAGTCAGAGATGAAAAGGAGACATTACAACTTATACTGATCTTTCTCACTCTTAATCGGTGCTTCTCTCATAGGCTAAAATTTTTACTTATTTTAACCAGGGTTCCTAGGGGGCGCTAGTGTTCCATAAGCTAGAGAATCAATATTTGGCCTTTATGTTGAATAATGACTGCCTTTATCCTGTTTGCAGAGGGAATAAAAGCTAATGAATAGAATTTCTCAATTCAAATTGTTCTCCAATAATGTTTTATAGGCTTTGGCTCCAGGCTACTTTTCTGCTACAGATTGCCCATATGTGACAGAAGAAAATGAAACCGCAAATTTATATCAATAGGAAACCTCAAAATTAACCATTTACTCTTGGTTCAACCATTTGTTGGGTGTTATTTTATTTCAAGACAATTGGGCTCATGGTTGTGACTTCGTAAGGTAGATTAAAAGTGTATAGGTGAAATAAAAAATGTATTGGTTTATATTTTTTTTAAAAATTACTATAGAGACTATAGTGTTCTGCAAATAAGAGCAAATGTTATGAATCTCCGTCTCCTGAACAAGTCTGAGGTGTCCTGACTTGACTTGGAAAAATAAGTGCTACATTCCTCTAAAGAGTATGAATAGAAAAGATTTACGGACAAAGGCTACTCCTAAAATACTTGTAATGTGTCAAGTTATTAGACAGTTGTTTTGAACTATTGCTAAAATTAGCATGTCTAAGGATTCAAACCAGTGTTTGAGACTCAGCCTAGAAATGCAGATCTAAGACCTTAGTATTGTTTTTCAACAGGGTTTTGTGATTGGGAAGCCCCATGAAGATTACTTTGAATAAACTGTCTGAAACTTGAAACTTCCAGTACATGTCCTCTAGCCTCTCTTTAAATACCCCTAGTAGGACCTTAATGTGACTCTAACTTCAAGGTAAAATAATAGCATCTGTGTCTGAGGCTATTATCACACGTGGATCT
This sequence comes from Theropithecus gelada, assembly GCF_003255815.1. Taxonomy (NCBI): domain Eukaryota; kingdom Metazoa; phylum Chordata; class Mammalia; order Primates; family Cercopithecidae; genus Theropithecus; species Theropithecus gelada. Next base: position 119,556,638 of record NC_037679.1, on the reverse strand, counting down.
GTGTAAAAGAAATGAATTGACTGAGTACATTTTTGGACTAGCAAAGGGCTTTATAATAGGAATTTATACTATTTTTATGTGGGTATAAATATGAAATTGAATTCCTACAATTGCATTCCAAACTCTTTTAATCTTAGATAATGGAACATGACATAGTGTTTAAAACTGTAATTCTGAACTGATGATTACTCAACTACATATTACCCATGGCCTGAGAAGGGAAGAAAATTATCTTTATATATGCTGCCTTCATTCACGCAAGAAATTTTATTTGTATTACCAATTTAATAAAATCTCTTGCTGTGCAAATCTTCTCCACAGGTGGAGGCAGAGAACTAAAACATATAAAGCCAGTTCTTTGTGTTCTTCAACTCTTTAAAAATTGTGTATATGTAATATTTTGTCTGTTTTTTAAATTTAAGAATATGGGATTTTGCCACTTTTAATTTTTTCTTAAGGTAGAAATCTCACAACATGAAACAAAGATACAACATACCAGAATCTCTGGGACACATTTAAAGCAGTGTGTAGAGGGAACTTTATAGCACTAAATGCCCACAAGAGAAAGCAGGAAAGATCTAATATTGACACGCTAACATCACAATTAAAAGAACTAGAGAAGCAAGAGCAAACACATTCAAAAGCTAGCAGAAGGCAAGAAATAAGTAAGATCAGAGCAGAACTGAAGGAGATAGAGACACAAAAAAATCCTTCAAAAATCAATGAATCCAGGAGCTGGTTTTTGGAAAAGATCAACAAAATTGATAGACCACTAGCAAGACTGATAAAGAAGAAAAGAGACAAGAATCAAATAGACGCAATAAAAATGATAAAGGGGATATCACCATCGACCGCACAGAAATACAAACTACCATCAGAGAATACTATAAACACCTCTATGCAAATAAACTAGAAAACCTAAAATAAGTAGATAAATTCCTGGAACCTAGAAGAAATGGATAAATTATTGGACACATACACTCTCCCAAGACTAAACCAGGAAGAAGTTGAATCCCTGAATAGACCAATAACAGGCTCTGAAATTGAGGCAATAATTAATAGCCTGCCAACCAAAAAAAGTCCAGGACCAGACGGATTCACAGTCGAATTCTACCAGAGGTACAAGGAGGAGCTGGTACCATTCCTTCTGAAACTATTCCAATCAATAGAAAAAGAGGGAATCCTCCCTAACTCATTTCATGAGGCCAACATCATCCTGGTACCAAAGCCTGGCAGAGACACACACAAAAAAGACATTTTTAGGCCAATATCCCTGATGAACATCGATGCCAAAATCCTCAATAAAATACTGGCAAACCGAATCCAGCAGCACATCAAAAAGCTCATCCACCATGATCAAGTGGGCTTCATCCCTGGGATGCAAGGCTGGTTCAACATATACAAATCAATAAACGTAATCCAGCATATAAACAGAACCAAAGACTAAAACCACGTGATTATCTCAATAGATGCAGAAAAGGCCTTTGACAAAATTCAACAGCCCTTCATGCTAAAAACTCTCAATAAATTCGGTATTGATGGAACGTATCTCAAAATAAGAGCTGTTTATGACAAACCCGCAACCAATATCATACTAAATGGGCAAAAACTGGAAGCATTTCCCTTGAAAACTGGCACAAGACAGGGATGCCTTCTCTCACCACTCCTATTCAATACAGTGTTGGAAGTTCTGGCCAGGGCAATCAGGCTAGAGAAAGAAATAAAGGGTATTCAATTAGGAAAAGAGGAAGTCAAATTGTCACTGTTTGCAGATGACATGATTGTATATTTAGAAAACCCCATCATCTCAGCCCAAAATCTCCTTAAGCTGATAAGCACCTTCAGCAAAGTCTCTGGATACAAAATCAATGTGCAAAAATCACAAGCATTCTTATTCACCGATAACAGGCAAACAAAGAGCCAAATCATGGGTGAACTCCCATTCACAATTGCTTCAAAGAGAACAAAATACCTAAGAATCCAACTTATAAGGGATGTGAAGGACCTCTTCAAGGAGAACGACAAACCACTGCTCAGTGAAATAAAAGAGGACACAAACAAATGGAAGAACATTCCATGCTCATGGATAGGAAGAATCAATATTGTGAAAATGACCATACTGCCCAAGGTAATTTATAGATTCAATGCCATCCCCATCAAGCTAACAATGACTTTCTTCACAGAATTGGAAAAAACTACTTTAAAATTCATATGGAACCAAAAAAGAGCCCTCATTGCCAAGATAATCCTAAGCCGAAAGAACAAAGCTGGAGGCATCATGCTACCTGACTTTACACTACAAGGCTACAGTAACCAAAACAGCATGGTACTGGTACCAAAACAGAGATATAGACCAATGGAACAGAATAGAACCCTCAGATATAATACCACACATCTACAACCATCTGATCTTTGACAAACCTAACAAAAACAAGAAATGGGGAAAGGATTTCCTATTTAGTAAATAGTGCTGGGAAAACTGGCTAGCCACATGTAGGAAGCTGAAAATGGATCCCTTCCTTACACTTTACACAAAAATTAATTCAACATGGATTAAAGACTTAAATGTTAGACCTAAAACCATAAAAACCCTAGAAGGAAACCGAGGCAATATCATTCAGGACATAGGCATGGGCAAGGACTTCATGACTAAAACACCAAAAGCAATGGCAACAAAAGCCAAAATTGACAAATGGGATCTAATTAAACTAAAGAGCGTCTGCACAGCAAAAGAAACTACCATCACAGTGAACAGGCAACCTACCGAGTGGGAGAAAAGTTTTGCAATCTACTCATCTGACAAAGGGCTAACATCCAGAATCTACAAAGAATTTAAACAAATTTACAAGAAAAAATCAAACAACCCTATCAAAAAGTGGGCAAAGGATATGAACAGACACTTCTCAAAAGAAGACATTTATGCAGCCAACAGACACATGAAAAAATGCTCATCATCACCCGGCATCACAGAAATGCAAATCAAAACCACAATGAGATGCCATCTCACACCAGTTAGAATGACGATCATTAAAAAGTCAGGAAACAGATGCTGGAGAGGATGTGGAGAAATAGGAACACTTTTACACGATTGATGGGAGTGTAAAGTAGTTCAACCATTATGGAAGACAGTGTGGCGATTCCTCAAGGATCCAGAACTAGAAATACCATTTGACCCAGTGATCCCATTACTGGGTATACACCCAAAGGATTATAAATCCTGCTACTATAAAGGCACATGCAAATGTATGTTTCTTGTGGCAGTATTCATAACAGCAAAGACTTGGAATCAACCCAAATGTCCATCAATGATAGACTGGATTAAGGAAGTGTGGCACATAGGCCCGGCGCGGTGGCTCAAGCCTGTAATCCCAGCACTTTGGGAGGCCGAGACGGGCAGGTCACGAGGTCAGGAGATCGAGACCATCCTGGCTAACACGGTGAAACCCTGTCTCTACTAAAAAATACAAAAAATTAGCCGGGCGAGGTGGCGGGCTCCTGTAGTCCCAGCTACTCGGGAGGCTGAGGCAGGAGAATGGCGTGAACCCGGGAGGCGGAGCTTGCAGTGAGCTGAGATCCGGCCACTGCACTCCAGCCTGGGCGACACAGCGAGACTCCGTCTTAAAAAAAAAAAAAAAAAAAAAGAAACGGTGGCACATATACACCATGGAATACTATGCAGCCATAAAAAAGGATTGGTTCATGTCCTTTGTAGGGACATGGATGAAGCTGGAAACCATCATTCTCAGCAAACTATCCCAAGAACAGAAAACCAAACACCGCATGTTCTCACTCATAGGTGGGAATTGAGCAATGAGAACACTTGGACACAGGGTGGGGAACATCACACACTGGGGCCTGTTGTGGGGTGGGGGAAGTGGGAAGGGATAGCATTAGGAGATACATCTAACGTGAATAACGAGTTAATGGGTGCAGCACAACAACATGGCACATGTGTACATATGTAACGAACCTGCACGTTGTGCACATGTACCCTAGAACTTAAAGAATAATAAAAAAATAATAATAGAAAGAAAAATGTCTGGTATGGGGAATAAATATTGAAACACTCACAAATTTAAAGCCTTCAGAAGTTTTTCTCAGCTGACAGAATTTTATTTGTCCAAAAGATGCTGGAAAATATGAGCAGGCTCTCTGATAAAACCAATGAGGTCATAATGACTTTATGCTAATGTATGCAGTTCAAGTAGAGAAAGTTTTAATAGCTAGAAAACCATCCAGACTGGTACAGGTAGGGAGACTGGGAGAGTGACAAGAAATGACAAGCCCATTTTTAATTCTTTACTAAAAGTAAGTAAAAATTTATAAATTTTCTGATGCTGTATTTACATAATTGGCCCATAATGTTCATAAGGAATTTTGCTACATCTCTGAGATGGAGGAAATGCAGTCACACGTTTACTTTCCTTTAACTTACCTTATGTGTTATACGTCTTGACTTTTTCTTTTCGACTTTTTAAAAGTTACTTTATTATCTTTAAAAATCATTTTCGAATCTATGTTAGAAGATATTTTAGTATTATTTCTGAAAGCAGGCATTATTCATGGTACCTAGCCAGTTTTTAAGAAATAGTAGAATCTTATTAACTATTTTTAATAAACTCACTCATCCAGTAATCATCATTTATATATCTTATTCGTGTATATAATCATGTACTTTCATATTTGTTAATTTTATTGTCATACTATCATTATCATGAAACATTAAGTGTGAGTGTTTTACACAGAATAGAAACCGAATTAAGTGCTTTCTTCTAAATCATACTGCTGGCAAAACTAGGCGAAGAATTTAGGTGTTCTGGTTTTGATTTTACTATTTCTACCAATAGGCTTCTTTTTGCATTGAAGTTTTATGGTTTCTATTCTTGCTGCCTAGCTGTTTCCATGTGCTCGAAGTATTTGTCAAGAAAGAGAGAGAAGGAAAAAAAAAAAAGAAGAAAAGAGTTGTGATTAATTTCCCCAGTATGTACATACTGGCCTTGACTCTTAGAAATACAAAACAAGATATCAATAATTTTGGTGGCAAAGTCTGGTAGAAGATATGGCTCTCCTAAGAGCAAATTACTTTATTTAATGTCTGCAAACTGTAAAGAAGGTACAGCATCAACATAGTAATTGTTCAGAAACTGGAACTTGGTTACTATGGAGACATTACCTCATAGTTCTAAGAGGCAGTGTTGGCCAGATGCAACAACTGTAGTCATAAAGGTCTCTTTGCAAAGTTACTGCCCTGTCTCTCAAGCTGCTTCCAGTGAACGTTACACACCTTCACCGTGGTTTGTCTGATATCCTTAGCCAAGATCAGGATTGGCTATGTTGGTACTTACATATCCTCATGAGAATTCTGGTTCTGGTGCTAGTTTGGTAAAGAAATTATTAAACCTGGTTGATGTTTGAAGGTAGTTGGATTAACAGGTGAGGTCACTTTGGAAACAAAAATCTGCCTTGAACCTCAGCGATATTCATCATCTGATGTTATGATCTGCTTTCCTAGGAAAGAAAAGAGACTTCTCTTCTAGTCAAGATGAAAGATACATGAGACATTCAGGAAGCTCTGGAGGCAAATGCAGAATAAAGTCTATGAACAGGAAGATAAGATGGAGAAACAAGAACAGTGAGCCTGCATAGATGCGACAAAAGCAGAGTTAGAGCTGAGTTATAGAGGAGGAATGATGGCATGCTTGACTGCTTTTGTTTTAATACCTTATGAACCAGTTAGAATTAGAATACATCTCACAAATTTTCTAGAAATAAAGGACTGTAGCATGCAACTAGTTCCACAACTACTGTTTTATAAGGTTCTAGTCCTTGAGAAGTATAAAAATCCACCTGGACAGATCTCCACAGTATAAGACCTAGCTGAGATTCCAAAGTTCCCATTTAATATGTTAAGGCAATTTACAGAAATAGTTTCTTTCTAGAACTATTTTACAGAACTGGGGACAAAAAAAAAAATTACCAGAATATTGGTTTTGGAAATGTCTGTGAGAATGTTATATAAAATTATAATCACTGTTTTTACATTTAATATAAATCATTCATCAACTAAAGCATTACCATTGGTTTTCCAATGTTTTCTTTAAAATTGACTTATTGAGTACACATAATTTAATGCTATTGTTACTTTGGACCTAAAAGTCCTATGTTGATTGTTCAGTCCAAGTCCATTTTTAAACATTTATTCTTAGAGGTCCTCTGAGAAATGATTGTCATCAATATGATCAATGCAGTGTCTCCCAAAGTAGCATGGAAATGCTGGACTTAAGCTTTTGTAACTGCCCCTGGTTTAATGTTAATCAATTACAGAAGGAGTGAGAAACCAAGAAGGGGCTTAGAAAATTACTTATGCTTAAGGAAAAGTTAACTTAGCACTGAGAAAAATCTCTCATCTTCCAAAAGAAGACTAATAAGTAGGCAAGTGGAAGGTTCAGATGATGGGCTGTATCACACGAGTTTGTTCCTGAAATGCCTCAGCTCTTCCAAAGATGTGTGCAGCCATTAGAAATTTCTTATTCGGCCAGGCATAGTGGCTCATGCCTGTTAATTCCAGCAATTTGGGAGGCCAAGGCAAAAGAATCACTTGGGGCCAGGAGTATTAGAGACCAGCCTGGGCGACATAGAAACACCACATGCCTACACAATTTTTTTTCAAAATTAGCAGGCATGGTGCCATGCACCTGTAGTCTCAGCACATGGGAGGCTGAGGTGGGAGGATCACTTGAACCCAGGAGTTGGTGGTTGCAGTGAACTATGATTGTACCACTGTACTCCAAACTGGATGACAGAGCAAGACCCTGTCTCATTAAAAAAAAAAAAAAAGAAAGAAAGAAAAGAAAAATTTCTTATTCACCTACCAAAATAAGAATACCCTATAGCTCCAGGACAGGTTTCTGTGATTGCAAAGATTTTGTTAAGGCTTCTTGGGAATCTTTTGTGGAATTAAATTTATTTTAAAGTGCTATTGTTTTACTAGAGGAAAAAAAATTGAGATCTTATAAAATGAACATACTGAAAAGAATAGCCAGTCTGTTATGAAGCCCAGATGTAAGGAATGTTGAAAGAGAAAAGCATTTATCTGCTGTTGTAGTCAATGTCAGGGAGAAGTCCTGTCTTACAATCCTGTCTCATGTTGAACAAAGATGAAATATCTATAATCTGACAATTTACCTCTACAGTCATACTCAATAGTGTATCTTCATAGGTTAAAGCTTTTCTGACAAATATGAATTCTTGGAGTGTCAGCAGGATGTTAAGTGCACGTGCTTATTAACTAGTAATAATGACATTTTCAAAGCCTAGTAATCATGATATTTTCAAAGCCAATGCCATTTAATTATTTTAAAAATTTGCCTGAGATGTCTGTGCCCTCTGAGAGGCACATTAAGAGCAGTCTAGCTTTGAATACAAAACTCTCCAGGTATAAGATTTCTGATAAAGGAACTTTCACATTGTAGAACAAAATGATTGTGAATACCTCTTGGTAAACAAAGAGACATTGAGGGTGACCGCAGCAAGATGGCAGAGTAGGAAACTCCAGGCCCTCATTCTCCTATAAGGACCTGAAAGAAAAACATGTAGAGGCTGGCTAAAATCACTTTATAAGAGCTCTGGGAAATAGATCAAAACAGAGATAATTCATGGAGACAAAATAATTAGTTCCAGACTTATAGTGGATAGATATGTGGACCCCAGAAAGGGGATGGTTGAACTGGCCATTTGTCTCATTTTTCAGAGAAATAATGGGTTTGGATTCAAGGACTTTGTTCACAATTTAAGCACTGAACATGCATGCATACACACATGCACCCCCAAAAATTGCTTTGAGGTCACTGGGAAGAGCCTCAATGTGACTCATAAAATGAAATGTCCTAAGTCTTTTCAGGATTCATGTCAATGAAGTGTTGTTTAACTTGTAAAATAATTGTACTGAAGCTTATGAACCTTGTTCAAATGATTGTGCACTAGTTAACAAATGCTTTTATAGTTATAAAAGAAAGGAAATCTTTGTTCATGGTAAGATTCACTTAGTATGTACTAAAAATAGTACGTGAAAATGATCTTTTTTCTCTCTCTTTTCTGTCATTCCCTCCAATACACATACACATACACAAACATGTACAGTTTATTTGAAGGCAGACATTCACTAAACAATCTTAATATAGAAAAGGTAGTTAAGCAGCAACAGGAATTAAAGGAAAAGCATAAAGGAAACAATGATATATTAAACCAGAATTATAATCATGATTTTATGGTAATGGAAATGGGAAATATGATAAATGATCAAAGTGGAGGTATTAATGGCTTATAAAGTCTCAACTTAGAGTAAAAAACTACATTTAAAAGCCTGGAAGGAGATGGTAAAATGTCTTGTTGGTGGTATTGTAATGATTAGTATTATCTTTTTTCTACTTACACATTTTCAGAACCATCTACAATAGAAATTTGTTAATTTTCAAATATTTTAAAGCATATAATAAATTTATAATAAAGTGTTTTATTTAGATTGTTAGAACGAGAAATACAAGATGTTATTATGCTTGTGTTGGATGCATATTACCTTTGAAAAGCAGAATTCTGGGTAATAATGATAGCCCATGCTTCTTTTATTAACAGCCAGTTTTACTTTCTTATTTATTTGTTTTGTTTATTATATTTTTTGTACACAGAAGAGAAGACAAACTTGGAACTCCCCCAGTATATTCTTTAGTACATTTTTCCCCAAAGATGGTGGGTTCGGTTGCCACAACACTGCCATTGTCATCTTCATTATCCAGTGGAATGCCTCTTGGTTACCATCTGTCTAGTCCTCAGATTAGTGGAGTAACTATATCAACAACTGGACAATTGACTTCTAAAGCTACTGCAGGTAGCTGTTCCCGAATGGAAAACAGTTTGGGTAAGCAAAATATGAACCCCATATTTTTAGAGTACTTTTAAAGCACGTATTTCAATAGATTGCATATATGACTCTCAGCCAGAATGATGTTTTCTTATTAGTCCCCCAAAATGCTAACTTCTTAGCATCTTATGAAAAGTAACTTAACTATGGTCATCACTGATCCTAGAACTGGGGTGTTAAATTCAGGCCACATACATGCATGTGCCAAATATATCATCCTTATAATTAAGATATCTTGAGTTATCATGATGGTTCATGAGTTGACTGCTAACATACATTAGAATTGCTAGATTAAAAATTCCAATGTATAGCATTAACTGCCCTTTCTCTGAACACTGCCAGAAGGATTAAGCCATATCTTGTGTACTTTGTGCCTTTAGGAGATGTATGGCTTAAGTAAGGAATAGACAGATAGATGAGACAAAGATGTAACATAAAGTAGGTATAAAATAATGGAGAGAAAGTGGTAAAACAATAAGGAGAACTTGAAGGAGAGGAAAATGAAAACAGTACTATGATCAGAAAAAGTAAAGTTTTGACTGTTATCAACAATGTGCTCAGCAATACCCATGCTCTAGGGTGTTTGTTTCTCACCATGATTAGGGAAGTTTGAGGGTATGTTTTTGTGGTTTACTGAAAACACTATCATCCTTTAAAACACAGGACCTACTGTTTTTCTACAATGTTAGGCATCAGGTAGAGTACTTAACATCTCAGCATCTCATTTTCCACCACTGCAAAACGGAGATTAAAATAGAAATGTCACAGGGCTATCCTAAGGATTAAATTTTATGAAAATTACCTAGCACATAATAAATACTCAATAAACATTAGTTGTTCATCTGAACATACCTGTAATCACCTTCTTTTAAAATAGACTAGATTTGGAGTTTGTGTTTCAATTGCCAATCAACTAACAAGTTTCAAAACTGGTAGCAAAAATAGTCCAGTGACTATCTGATGCCTCCATTATCCTCTACCATTCTGTACTCATTTACAGTCTGGCTGCCCCTCATCTATATTTCATTTTGTTTCTGATATTTTAAAAAAATCTTTGATGCGGGTTATATAGGGTTTTTTTCTCCTGCCATTATGGTCATATTCCCTATGTTTCATTTTTTGTATGACAAGTATAACATTTCCCAAGAAACCTCCTAAGTTTACACTGACCTTTAGGATGACTAAAACCCACATACTGAAAATGTAAATACAAATTTTAGATCTGGGAAGAAAAGATTTTGTGTCATTCATCATTATATCATCATGGCATATGTTCTATATTTGGGTTAAACTTTGGCTCCTTGCAATGGGGCAAAAAAATGAAATACAGTGGCTTCCCCTTACAGTATGGGAGCTGAATTGGGATGTAGTCTTCTCCTTCCATTACTGTAGATTCCACTTCTCTAGATAGATGTCTAGGTTCACTGAGATTTGTTGCACTTGATTCATTGCCATCTTTTGTTCTAGACAAAATAACAGCTGGGACCAAAGTTAATGTGTCTTCTTTTCTCTTGAAATAGCAAGGCCTTTATTTCTCGAGATGAGCTGTTAAGAAAGATGCTGTATATTATCCTTTCCCAAAGGAATTTAAGGATTAAGGAAGTACTCAACTGAGAATGAATTAATGTAATTCCAAATGTTTCTTTTTTTCTCAACAAAATACTTTGAGGAATCTTCTTTAAGAACGATGATTTTATTCCTTTATATCGTTCACCTTGTTTTGGTTCTGCTAAAGATGTAACATTCAAACTCTAGATTGTCTTAATCCTTTGAGGATTTTGGACCAAGAGTCACATTAACCAAAACTCTGTACTGTAATAATAGCTATCATTTATTAGCAGATAAATATTAAATATTATGCTAGACACCTACATGATCTCCAGCTCTCTTATCTCCTTACACAAAGGAGTGATATCTTTATTTTATGTTCAGGAAAATGGAAACATGGAAAATTTACATCACTTGGCTTAGTAAATGGCAGAACTGAAATATAATTACAAGTCTGTCTAAATGCAAGACTCATTGTTCTTTCCACTTCATCACGATGCATCTTTGTAGTGTAACTCTCTTTGCGGATGTATTATTAGATTTGTCCAGAATGGCTCTTTATGTTTAAAATTATGAAACCTATTTTGTATTTGAATCAAAGTAGTGAGGATTTAAAAGAGCAAACTTCTAATAGGACACTAGAATCTGATTAAGCATTACTTTATCTTTCTAATAAAGTATTTTAATTAAATAGAGGAAGTTTATGTCTTTACCTGACAAAAGTACTAACCATTGTAGGAAAGGATTCATATGAGGTTTTAATTTATGGGTGGCCATTTGGGAATTTTAGCATACAAGAAGTAGAATAAGGCTATATTTATATGTAACATATCTAAATTTGACAGAATCAGATGTTTTTCCTATTTAAAAATTGATGATGCGTCTAGTACAACTAAATAATCAGTTAAATAGTCATTATACTAATGATATAATTTATTGTTTAAGATAACTGAAATAATCTCTAGGAATTGAAGATGTCACTATAAATATCCACTTACTGATTATTTTATGGATTTTTGTTTAAAGCTTCCAACTATTCTTATTAAGTGTGATAGTGATATTAAAATGTAAAAATATAATTTTGTAGAAGCAGAGAATAAAGATAATGGCTTTGGATCCTTTTAATGTCATTTTATTTACTTCTCTCCTGGTTACTTATTTATTTGGTTTATTTGAAAGATGCCGGCCCCTTCTTGGTTCCAAAGAAACAGGATGAATCACCCATGATTGGGGATGGAGAAGATTATTTCCTTTCTCTGTTTGGTGATTCAAAGAAACTTATAGCACACTCAAAGCACACTCAGAAAACTTTAAAATACTTTTCTATGATTCTTGAAGAAGTTGGCCAATTTACCGCCAGGTACGTATTTTATTTGAACTACTTAATATCTTCTGTCAGGGTAGGACCAATAAGTCAGCAGAAAATAAAGTTCTAATCTGTAGTTATATGCATTATTTTATCTAAACAATACTCAGTTCGTTGAAATGTAACTGTTTCATCTTCTGAGCAATTAAAATAAATTGATAAAATGGTCTAAAGAACCAAACAAAAAATGTGAATTCTTCAAAGATGCCAGAGTAAACAGTGCTAAGTAATCTTTACTAATAGGGTCAACTCAATTATTCAAGACACTTTTTTATTGTTGTCGAATCATTTAGATGGATCTAATATATATATTTTCTTCTAGTAGCTCTTGAGTTCAAGACAGAAGGAGAAAGATAAATTTTTACTTCATTGATCCATTTTTATGACTGTTAGTATCTATGCAAAAAGAAATTGATCAGGAAGAAAGTTGATATTAGGACTAAAATAAAAGAGTTATGATCTATTCATTTATATTAATATAACACTGCCTTATTTATTACGTGAACAATATGAATTTGAAATGCTAGTAATAAGCATATGTTGATAGAAGTCATTAGATGGCTAAAAGAAATCAGAGTTGAGGGTCAGATATGAAGGAAATTTTCTCTCCCTTTATGCCATGTTTCCTAAAATCAATCACCCATGCCCTATTACAATTTAACAGTGGAGAATACCTAAGCATTTGCTCTACTATCTAAAAACACCTCATCAGATCCTTCATTCAGTACCTACTATGTTAAAATTATGAGCAGTTTAGGACAAAATAAAATGTTTAAAGCTTCTGTTAAAATGCAATCCTATTAAAAATGGTGGTGTAGGAGCAAGCTGTCTTCAGTCCCTATCCAGCCACCCCAGAAAACAAAAACAAATATACAGTGCCAAGATTATCATTATCATCAGCAGTACCTCAGAACTCAAATATGAGGATGAGAGAATTCCTGAGGCCACAGAGAAGTGAAAAACACTCATATAATAATTAAGCTCTCCAGAGGTCAAGGACAAAGAGAAGAACCTAAAAGCTGCAAGAGAAAAGAATATGTCTAGCAACAGACTTCTCAGTGGAAACCAGGTAGGTCAGGAGGGAATGAGACAATGTTTTTAATGTGTTAAAACCCTGCTATCCAAGAATAGTGTATCCAACCAAGCCATATTTCAAATATGAAGAGATAAAATCTTTCCCAAACAAAAGCTAAGAGAATTCACCACCACCAGACCTATCTTATAAGCAATGCTAAAGAGAGTTCTTCAATCTGAAAGAAAAAAACACTAATGCTCAAAAAGAAAACACTTGAAAGTATAAAATCTCTGGTAAAATTAAGTACATGGAAAAACCCAGAATTGTAATTGTGGTATACAATCCACTCATTACTCTAGTGTGAATCCCAAAAGACAAATCTATCAAAAACAGTAATAGCTATAGCAATCTGCTAAAAGATAGGCAGTATAAAAATATGTAAATGGAGGAAACTAACAGTCAAAATATAGAAGGATGGTGTTCTAATCTAGAGATTTTTTGTTTCTATTCTTTCTTTCTATTCTTTCCTTCGTGCTTTAAGTGTTCATCTCTTTAACTTGTCATAGCTGTAAGATGTTTTTTGTAAACTTCGTGTAACCACAATGCAAAAACCTATAATAGATTCACAAAAAATAAAAAGCAATGAATTAAAATATACTACCAAAGAAAATTACTTAACCACAAAAGAATATAGTAATAAAGGACAAAAGGAAGAGACGAGTTATAAAACAACCCCAAAACAAGAAATAAGTTCTTCTTATCACTAATAATACTGAATGTAAATGGACTCGATTCTCAAATTAAAAGGCATAGAGTGGCTTAGGGATAAGGAAACAAAATCCAGCTGTATGCTGCCTACAAGAAGCCCACTTCACCTACAAAGGCACACAGACTGAAAGTGAAGGGATGGAAAAACATATTCCATTCAACTGGAAACAAAAAAAAGAGTAGGCATAGCTATACTCATATCAGATAAAATAGACTACAAATCAATGACTATAAAAAGAGACAAATAAGGTCACTATATAATGATAAAGGGGTCAATTCAGCAAGAAGGTATAATAATTATAAATAAATGTGCACCCAACACCAACGCTCCCAAGTATATAAAGCAAACATGAATAGATTTAAACAGAGATATAGACTGCAGTACAGTAGTAGGGCACTTCAACATCCTATTTTCAGTAATGGACAGATGAACCAGACAAATCACAAAGAAACGTCAGAGTTAAATTGCACACTAGACCAATTAGGCCTGACATGTGCAGAACATTTCACCCAACTGCCTCAGAATATACATTCTTTCATCAGCACATGGAACATTTTCCTGAATAGACTCTCTCTTAAGCCACAAAACAAATATCAAAAAAGTAAAAATTATGTCATGTACTTTTGTGACCACATTCAAGTAATTATGTCAAGTACTTTTGTGACTAGAAATCAATAAGAGGAACCTAGGAAAATACACAAACACATGGAAATTAAGAAACTCACTTCAGAGCAACCAATGGATCAGTGAGGAAATTGAGAAGAAAACTTAAAAATGTCTTGAAACAAATGGAAATGGAAACACAACATATCAAAATCTCTGGGATACAAAAAAAAAAGCAGTACTAAAAGGGAAGTTTATAGCAATAAATATCTGTATCAAAAAAGTAGAAAAGCTTCAAGTAAACAATCTAACAATGCATCTCAAGGAACTAGGAAAGCAAGAAAAAAACAAACTGAAAATTAGTAGAAGAAAACAAACAATAAAGATCAGAGAAAAATAAATGAAATTGAGACTAAAAAAAAAGATCAACAAACAAAAAGTTGTTTTTTTCCATGATGTTGAATCGTATCAAATACTTTTTACATATCTAGTGAGATGATCATATAGTTTTTCTTTTTTAATGTTAAACACCCCTGTACTTTTACAATAAACATTTGGTCATGTTTATGTTTTAATATACTGTTTGAATTCCATTTGTTAAAATAATGTTTCAAATTTTTGCCTCAATGTTTGTAAAGATTATTGGTCTGTAGTTTTCTTTTCCTGTAATGTCCTTGTCTCTTTTGGTATCAGGGTATGTCCACTCTTTATGAAATAAGATGGGATATAGTTTCTTCTTTATCCTTTTCTAGAAGAGATTGTGTAGAAGTAATTTTTTTTCATAAATGTCTTATAGAACATATTGGCGAAGCCGTCTGGGCCTAGAATTTCTTTGTGGTAAAGTTTTGAAACGATAAATTGTTTTAAAATAGATATTAGGTTATTTTAATTATTTCTTCTTGAATAAGCTTGAGTAGTTTGTGTCTTTCAAGAATTTGTCCATTTTTATCTAAGTTGTCAATTTCTTTTGCATAATGTCATTTATAATATTCTCTTATTATCCTGTATAATCTTTATACAGGATAATCTTTATAACTGTAGAATCTTTATTGGTATCACCTTTCTCATTTCTCATATGGTCATCTGTGTCTTCTCTTTTCCCTGATCAGTATCACTGGAGATTTAGTTTTATTGAGCTCAAAGAATATGTGTTTGGTTATATTTGTTTCCCCTATTTTTTGTTTTTTATTTAATTGATTTTCATTTTGGGCTACATTCCCTTTCTTCTACTTTGGGCTTTATTTGATTTTTTTTCTCCCCTAATTTTTTAAGGTGAAATTTGAGGTCATTGATTTGACACCTTCTTCTCTTCTGATACTATAGGTATTTGGTATTACAAATTTTCCTCTAGGTACAGCTTAGTGGCATCCCACAAATTTTAATATGTTGTATTTTTATTTTCATTCAGTTCAAAATACTTTCTAATTTTTCATTTTCTTTTTGATCCTTGGGTAATTGAAAAGTGTGTTATTTAGTTTCAAAGTGTTTTACAGATTTTTCGGTTCCAGTGGTTTTCCAGATATCTTCTTGTTATTGATTTCTAATTAAATTCCATTGTGGTCAAAGAACTTACTTTGTATAACTTGAATCCTTTTATATTTACTGAGACTTATTTTATAGCCAGGATATTAATTATTCTGGTAAATGTTCTAGGTACACTTGAAAAGAATATATGTTCTGCTGTTGTTTAGTAGAGTGTTTCACATCAACCATGTCATGTTGGTTGATAGTGTTGTCTACTGTGTTTTTGCTGATTTTTTGACTACTTGTATCAATTACTGAGAGAGAGGTATTAATATCTACTAAAGTCGTGGATTTGTTGATTTCTCCCTTGCAATTCAATCACTTTTGTTTCATGTATTCTAAAGCTTTGTTATTAGATGTAGAAACAGAAACATTTAGGAATGTTATATTCTTCTGATGAATTGATCCTTGTATCATTATGAAATGACTTTCTTTATCCTGGCAATATTCTTTGTTCTGAAATATATTTTGTCTGATGTTAAGATAGCCACAGGAGCCTTCTTTTTACTGGTGTTAGCATGGTATATATTTTTCCATACTTTAACTTTTGAACTATTTGTGTCTTTATATTTAGAGTGCATGTCTTGTAGGTGGCATATAGTTGAGACTTGCCCTTTTAGCCAATCTGAAAAATGTCTTTTCATTGGGGCATTTAAACTATTTACATTTAAGGTTATCATTACTATGATTAGGTTAAGTCTACCATCTTGTTATTTGTTTTCTCTTTGTCCCAGTTTTTCTCATTTCTTCAATATTTTCAAGATCTTGCTCTACTACCTTTTGTCTAAATTGTTTCTAATAAATTTTCTGCCATTCTTATATTTGCTCCTCTGCACAAATATGTCTCTTTTTTCCCCCTCATTCTGCTTTTAAGATGTTCTCATTATTGTTTTTGGGAGATTTGATTATGATGCGTCTGGTGTAAATTTCTTCAAATTTCCTATGCTTGGGGTTGTTACACTTTTTTGATTAGCATATTTATAGATTTTGAATTTTAAAATTCAAAGTGGAAAATTTTTTACCATTATTTCTTCAATATATTTTGCCCCTGCTTCCTCTCTCCTTTTAAGGGACTCCAATTTCACATATATTAGGCCACTTGAAGTTGTACCATAGTTTACTAATGCTCTGTTATTTTTTATCTTTCTATGTACTTTTTCCTCTGATTGTTTCTTTTTGGATAGTATCTATCATTATGTTTTCATATTCACTGATCTTTTCACCTACAATGACTACTATTATGTTAATCCCATCCTGTGTATTTTTAAATCTCAGTCATGTCTCTACATTTTCAACGTACAAATACAGTTATAAGGATGTTTCCTTTTCTACTGTTTCTAACATCTGTGTCAGTTCTGCATCATTTTTGATTGATTTTTCTCCTTGTTATGGGTTGTATTTTTCAATTTATTTGCATGCCTGGTAATTTTTTATTGTATGCCAGAAATTGTGGATTTTACCTTGTTTGGGGGCTAGAATATTTTTGTATTTCTATGAATTTTCATTTCTTGAGTTTTTTTCTGGGATCCACTTAAGTTA
The DNA here is from genome assembly GCF_003255815.1 of Theropithecus gelada. Lineage (NCBI taxonomy): Eukaryota > Metazoa > Chordata > Mammalia > Primates > Cercopithecidae > Theropithecus > Theropithecus gelada. Next base: position 119,539,357 of record NC_037679.1, on the reverse strand, counting down.
CTTGGAAATAGTTTAAGGCTTTAAGGACTAGCTTTTATAGCTTGTTAGGTGGAAACAAAGCAATATCTTCACTTTGTTATTATTCTCCACTACTGAGGCAAAAGTCTCCTCAGTACTCTATGCAAGGTCCCATTAATTGTGAGGTTTTTCAGTCTGGCTGGTGGGAACTTCCTTACCCTGTGAGAGCTTCAAGTACTGTTCCTTCTAATCTTTTCAAAATGGTCTTTTTCTACAGTCTTGGGGCATTTACTCAAATACATGTGCTGATCAATCTTCTGCTAAATACTCAAAAGGGACCGTCTGAAAATCGCCAGTGCTCTTTTTGCAGCTTCCCGTGTTTGATACTCCACTTGTGACCTTCAGCCACCTTGGTCTCTCCAGACTCTCAGCTCCATCTCCTCAAGTCAGAGAGGATGCACCTTCCATGATGCAGCCTGGAAATTTTCTTGAGAAATAATCTGGGAAAAATTTAAGTCTCACTACATTTCTCTTCTGTCTCTCAAGTATCACTATTCTTTGTTGACCAGTATCAAATATCTTCAAAAATACTGTTTCATATATTTTTCCAGATTTTTAGTTGTTTCAGATGGAAGGTCAAAGTCATTTCTTGTAGCTTCATCTAGGCTGGAAACAGAAGCTGATTCTCAATTCGGTTGTTTTCAATCAAAGCTGTTGTTTCTTTCCTACTACCACCCACTATCTGTAGGGATTTGTTTAATATCTGCCAGCAGAAGAAGAAAAAAAGGAGTTGTAGGCAAACAGGAAACAAAGTAGAGACATTATTAGGATTTTCACTAGTTACACATGCTCTCTGACCCTATATCCAAGACCTTACTTTGGCTTCAAGTTTAGTTCTAAATGTCTCAGGTGTGATCAAAGTATATTAAGAAGGCTAACTTCTCATTCATCCTCCATCTCAACCCCCAAGAAATTCTGCATCCTACATGTCTATAGTCAAAATGATAGTAAGCTCTGAATTCAGATGGGCCTCACTGAGATCGTGATAAACACACGAATGGTTCTGGTTTAAAACAATTTTGAGGCTGCAAATATCCTCATCTTCCCATAGGATTCTTATTCAGACTAATCCCCATTTATTTTTCCCTTGGATGATTTAGAACCTTGTAGTAGTGATGTACAAATTTACATCTCCATTACATTAAGGATCTACCATCAAAACTTGTAGGCATCAGGGTTCTCATAGTCCCAATGAACTGAATTAAGTTCCCTGAGTCTTTCTAAGTTTGTCCTTTAAGAATTTAAGGACTCTTAAATGCTGTATCCCCTAATCAGCCCATATGCCCCCAACTAAAAACACCTATATGGGAAATGTTGGGTATATACAGGTTGGAAGAACTGGAACTTCAAAGATAATTTTAGCAAACTGCAGAATATCAGAAACTTAAAAGCAGACAAATAGCATGGAGTTATCAAGGAGAGCCCAACAAATAGGTAAATTAGTGCTTAAATAATGGAAAGTAATTTTGTTTAAAAAGTGACCCAGCCATGTTTCTCCCCAATCTCTTTATAAATAAACACTGTGCAAAGGCTACTGATGGTGATTGCAACATCACTCTCCACTCTCAGCCAATCACAAATTATATGTAGAGGTCTCAAGTCACTTTCCTACTAAAGGTAAATGGGAAGGCTGGCAAGGAAGAGAAAAAGATAACTATTAAAGATTGTGTGACAGCAGATTAACAGCCTGCCTCTGGGAATTTCCATGCATTGATCTTATATCAAAAAGGAGGCAAATAAAGGACTCTGATATGGACAATGTTGTTTTTTCCTTCAGACAAGAACATTTATTCTATATATTCTATGTATATGCATAAAATAAAAATTTAAGGTTAGTGAATAAGCACTTTGCTTGTATGATGAAGGATTTTTGAAAAGCAACTGTAAATATCCAGCTATATGTATAATAACAAAGGAATAGCTGAGCTATTCCAGGGTCTTGCCTATTTAAAAACAAAAGTCAAATTAGTGCTCATCTTCCCAGGCAGAAAAAGCAAGTCTGAAAAACAAAAGGATGCTCTCTCAAAAAATAAAAGCAACCTGCAAAGAATTTAGTAACAGTAAGATGAGGATGACACAATGGTGTTCCAGAGATGTCAAAGAGTAAAATGTTACACCCAAAATTTGGCAAGAACCATAATGATAATGCAAAAGAAAAAGAAGAAGAAATTTTGACGTAAATTGTTCAAAAGTGAGCCTCTATACAAAAGGCATTCTCATACAATGCAGGTGAGACCAGTATTTTGAAGGGAATTTGATAGTGTATATCGAGAGATTTCATAGAAGGTTACACCCATTATTTTCATAATTCCTCCTCTGAGACACAAAATCCAGAGTGATAGCCTGATATTTAGATCCACTTTTCTCCTGAAAACAGTGGCCAATTTTGACAGCTGCAACTAAGAGGCTGAGAAGTTAGAAGTTTTTCTTAAGATTCATAGGACTGGGTGAATAAAACTTGGCATTTAGGGCCTATAAAAAACAATGGAGGGTCACTTGAGGCTTTCAGTTGGAAATTCAAGGAAAGACGAAGAGTAAGGCTATATGCAAAACAGACCAGTACAGTGTCAAAGTATTTCACATTTAATTTAAAGTGATTTTTTCCCAACTTAGATGCCTACCAGAAGCAAAAGTAAATCTTGAGTGAAAAAATATTATACAGAACCTTAAATTATCTCTGCAGTTTTTTCTCTGTAATACTAGGCACTAAACAAAAAACAAACAAACAAAAAAACATGTACAAAAGATAAGAGTTGACCAAACACCAAGATTAAAAATGGACACCAGAAACAGGCCTAGAAGGTCCAGACATTGTAGTCATCTGACCAGGATTTCAAACTAGCAATGACTAAAATATTCAAGTAATTAAATGACAAGATAAAAAATTTAACATAAACCTGGGAACAAGAAAGGATCATAAACAAGTTCTTGAAGTAAAAAAAAAAAAAAAAAAAAAAAATCCAATAACAGAAATTATTATTTCAGTAGGTGGGTTTAAAATTACACTTAATATAACAGAAGAGAAAATTACTGAACTGGAATATTCTCAGAAGTAAATATCTAGACTGAATCACAGATAGCAAGGTTATAAACAAGCATAAGAGACAAATAAGGCAATATTTTGTTTTAATCTACTTCTAATTAAAGTCACTGAAGGAGAAGAAAGATTGAGGTAGAATGGTATTGATGGAAATACAGGAGAGAATTTTCCCAGACTAATGAAAGACATCAAGCCAAATATTCAAGAAGTACTGCCAACGTCCAACAGGATAAAAGACAGAAAACAAGCCAGCAAACAAACCTAGATACATTGTTTAAAAAAAAATTTAAAAAAAAAAACTTTTTAAAACAGAAGATGCCAAAAAAAAGTCTTAAAGTCAACCAGAAAAAAAAGGGCATTTGCCCTCAAAGAAATAACCAAAATATTGGCTAGCAGTTGGTTTATCAACAGAAAAATAGAATAATGAGACACTAGACTAAATATCCAATGAGGACATTGGAACTGAAACTGTAGGCCAACTGGGCAACATTTCTGACAAACTGACTCTAAAATCACAAGAAATATATATTAGTGTTCTATTGCTGCCATAATAAATTATCACCAACTTAGTGACTTAAAATAACATGAATAGCACCCACTTATTAACACATAGTTCCCTAGGTCATAGGTCTGGGTTGTCTCAGCTGATTTCTTAGAGTTTTACAAGGTCAAAATTAAGATGTCAAACCGGCTCTTATCTGGACACTGAAATAAATCTGCTTCCAAGCTCTTTGAGGTTGTTGGCCAAATTCAATTCTTTGCAGTGATAGTACTTCCTTACTAACTGTCAGCATGCACTCACCCTGAGCTTCAAAAGGCTTCTCCCCAGTCCTTGTAGATGAGAACCAGCAACGGTGCATCAAATCCTTCTTGTATTTGGAGTCTCTCTGACTTCTCTCCCACTGCAGCTCTCTTCTGCTTCCAGCTGGAGTAAATTCTCTAATTTTAAGGGTTCATTGATTAGATTAATTCCACCTAAATAACCTAGGCTAATCTCCCTATGTTAACATCCATAGCTTTAGTTATATCTGCAAAGTTCTTTTTGCCGTCTAACATAACATACCTACAGGATCCAGAGATTAGAGATAGACATCTTTGGGCAGCTATTTTGCTTACCACAAAGGGTTAAAGTCTAAAAAGAGTTAACACAATATTGGAAAAGAAAATGAGAGGGGACTTGTCCAAACAAAATCAAGACTTCGTCTAAAACAATACAAATTAAACCCATTTGGCATAGACACAGGATGAACAGCTAGATCAACGGAACAGCTAGGAAGTCTTATAATATTCAGAAACTTGCTGTTTGACTAAGCTGACATTACAAATCAGCAGGGAGATGATGGACAATCTAATAAACCCAAGTAGGAAAATTAGCTCCTTATATGAAATACACTCTCACACACATATATACAGACAAATAAAGCTGTTCAAAGCAAATTATTGAAACATTTAAAAGAAAATATGACATAAGAGCAGGGAAAGTTTTCTTATATAGGACACAAAAAGCAGAAACTACAAAGAAAAAGATTGATAAATTTTATTACAGTAAAAATTTTAGAAATATAAACTGTACCATAAGAAACATTACAGATGAAGCATTTTTAAAGTCTCTTCTTGCAGAAAATATGTGCATATAATTAAATACTATGCTATGAATACCACAAATCAATTATAAAAATGTAAATTCAGAAAAGTGAATGAAATGATATGAACAGGTAATTCATTGAAGGAGGAAACTGAGTGGCCAATAAGCAGCTTGTGTAACTGCACTATAATCAGAGAAAAACAAATTTAAATGCAATGAGATTCCATTTTGTACCTATGATAGGAAAAAAAATAAGAAGGCTGAAAATTTGAAGTGTTTATAAGGATATGGGAAACAAGAAGAGGAAATAGTATGTGTGTGCATGGTGAGTGAAGCCTACAGCAGCATGAATTATGCTCTTGCAAGGAATTCTTTATGGTTGCAGTTTAAGCATAAGGTAGGAAGTAAGGAAAAGGGGGTTAAAGAAGCTGACAGATAAGGTAGGGCTTTGTTTGAGTGCTATGATGTTTGTGTTTTCTATAGAAGGAAATGGTAAGATATTGAAGGATTTCCAGGAGGGAAGCAGAAATAGGTTTGGATTGTACAAAGATTGCTCTGGAAGCGAAGTGGAGAATGTTTAGAAGGGGGTAAGACTGAAGACAATAGTTAGGATGTTGATCCAGTGTCTCGCGGAGATGACGAGAACGTGATAAAGGCAGCAGTCACAGGGATGGAGAGAAGATGTAAACAGATGCCACTAAAGAGGAAGAATCAGCAGAACCCGGTCACGAATAAGGAATGAAGGATAAGAAACTGGGACAGTAATGGAAGTTTCAGGCTTGGCCAACAGGGTAAATGATGTAATTCACTGGAATAGTTTTCTAGTTGGGAGAGTAAATTTACAACAGGCCAACGTGTTGGGTTCAGAGGTACCTTTTGGGATCTTGTGGTCAGTTGTTTCTGTGGATCTAAAGCTCAGTAGGAAGGTCTAGGCAAGAGATTTAGTTTTAGTAGTCATGAGTGTATTAATGGTTAGTAAACACTGTTCATGGATAACATCACCTGTAAGGATAAATGGGGGAAATAAAAGGGCTAAGAACGGAATCCCAGGGATCAACATCTGGGAGATACGTGAAGGGCCTGGGTGAAATCTGGAAAAGGGGCTGAAAAGTAACAAGACTCTTAGAGGCAAAACAGTCGACTTCAAGAAACAAAGACAACAGTTTCCAAAAAGAGGGCATGTCTGGCAGAGGCCAATACTGAGGAGACATGAAGATATAGACTAACAGTTGCCACTCAATTTACTGATTGTGAAGGGCACTGGTCATCTGGGTCTTTGGCAGTGGTAGGTGGTTGTGAAGTAAATAAGAGGTGATTAATTAGTGACATAGCCTTTTCCAAAAGCTAGGTTGTGATGGCAGTAGGAATTGTAAGCTGGAGAAGGATTTTTCTCTTTTTTCTTTGTTAAGGTGGTAGCCCCTCAAGGATATATACCTATTTGGGGGAAATAGGTAGTCCAGAGGGATAAGTTGGTGTTAAAGGAGAAAGGAAGGACAATGAGGGGACTGAGTTGCTGAAGCATCAGGAGGAGTTGGTGATGAGAGGGCTTCACTGCAGATGGGAGAGGGGGCCTCTTCCACGGAAATGGGGTGGGCTACAGAGAAAAAGTGGGCTCGGCTATAGGAGAGCCTAGGAGAGCCTGTTTCTAAGTAGGAAGCAGGGAAATGCACTAGTCTCTCTGATTGTCATGTTTTCTTAGTGAGATAATTTTCCAAGAGTGAGAATAGAGATATGGGGCAGGGATCTGAACATTGTTGAAGGATAGCAGAAGTTGCTGACTTGGTTCATGAAGATGACAACTTGCTGTCAATCAGCAAGGGCCCAGGTGTAGTTGGAGACCACTAAGATTTTGGTAGCAGCAATCTTTGTGTGTGCGTTTTCTAGCAGAGTTCAACCACCATGGTGTGTACAGAATTTAAACAACCTGAATGGTTAGGTCAAACTTATTTGAGATTTTACTTGTCGAGTGACACAGAAGGACAAGGGTTAACATTTATTGAGTGACCTCGGAAATGGGAATTAATGTCTCTAAACCTCAGTTTCTCTATCTATAAAATGGGGCTAAAAATACTACCTGTCTGAGTTGTTTTAAGAATTAAATGAGATAATACAGTGTTCCTCACATTTTTTTAATGTGACCTTCAATAAGAAATATGTAGAAGTATTTCAGTGAGAAATATGTATGTTATTGTGAAAATTATATGAGTTATCATGAGTCCACAAGGCCTTCACCAAAATACTTGGGGAATTATGTATTTCCAAATTCAGAATTTTGACAATTTTAGGAAAGGAAATTTTAGAACAAGTATTATGTAAACACCCTGTCAGGGATTACAGAAGTATTAAAAATCAAACATTAATCTTTTCACATAAAAATATATAAATATTCACACAAACCATGAACAAAGACTGTAAATAACCTCACCTCCGTTTTGGACCAGGCATTTCTTCAAACCTGTTTTAAAAAACTTTTTTTTGGTTTTTCAGAGCTTTTTGGATTTTGGAACTGTGGATGAGAAATTGTGGAGAATTATATAGAGAGATAGATAGATAAATAAATAGAAACATAGACGTAGATATACATATAGAGATATTAGATAGTGTTTTTAGGTGCTTGATGTATAAGTAGTATTGTTGTTATTATTATTGGTACGGATGTATCTTATTTTTAAGATGGGAGTCCTCGCTTACCAAAGTGATTTTTGACCTACTAATAAGTTGTGACTCACAATCTGAAAAACGATGATATATAATGATATGTAAATGATTAGCCTGGTCCCTGGATCATACATAGTAAGCTCTCAAGGCAAGTGAAAAGGTGAAAAATACCATCTTATGTTTATTTAAAGTTTTTGCCTTTCAAAAATCTTTTAATCACAGTTGCTATTTATCTTCAGTCACTTTATCAGAAATAAAGTAAATGATTTGTCTCTTGATCTACTTTTGAGAGTTTCATGTCTCAGTGATTTTATCCTGAACAGTAGGAAATTTAAACTATTATAATTCACAACTTCCTGTGGCTTTTATACCTTGACACCTAAAATACTTTTTAGGTTTTCTTTATTTTAAGTGAAACGGATTATTTTATTGCACAGATAAAGAAATAGAACTAAAAACTCAAGCCATTTGTCTGAGGTTACAAAATATACTACTTCTATATAGAACTTGGCCAAAAGAATATACAGTTTAAGAACAACTTTCAAGTACTTTATTATTCACTTCTTAAAGTGAGTCAAAAACACTCCTATCTGAAGGCACCTTACAATCTTTGTGTTTTATTTTCTAGTTCTCTTGGAGACATTGAAATAGCTGAAGTGAATGTCAAGGGTTTGTTCGTGAAGCTCATTAACTCTTCCCTTGACAAAGAAATGGCAATTGGAGATCATATTCTCCAGCAAAATGTGAATGGACAAACCATTTCTTTGTACCGATTCCTTCCAAACATTGTAATGCAGGCCAGTTCCACAGTAACAGTGAGTATAGGAGTATAAATACTGTACATTAGAATCGTACAGGACAAACTTGTTGACACTGTCAGTCTGTGGCTCAGCACTGTCTCGTTATCACTCTATCTGGATCTGTACATAAGACGTTGATTTTGTTGTTGTTGGTTAATTACCGCACTTTGTCCATCTTCTGGATGTAAATTAATACCCACAGTTAAATTTCCACAGCTGTCTTCAATTTTGTGTACAATATCTTTTGTTTTTATAATTTAACTATTAAAATGAAATTCTTAATTTCCTGAAACCGAGTAAATATAAACCTGAAAAGACAAGCAAAGAGATTGCTTAGAGAACAGGTAATTAGCTGACACAGGAGGGTTCCTCTCTTTCTCGTTTTTTCCTTTAATCCCTGTAGAGCAGCTGTTTGGTGTTGCATAGCTTGACATTGTATATGATATAGTCATTACATTTTAAAACCTCATCTGTTCAGAAAGAATGTGTTGCAGTAACCCTATGGCATTTACAAAATTGTGTTCAACTCCAGTGGCATTTGTCATTAACAATTTTATTACAGGTGTGGGCAGCAGCATCTGAAGCAAAGCATCAACCTCCATCAGATTTTCTTTGGAAGGAACAAGACAAGTTTAGAACAAGTCCCGATTGTATAACAATCCTGTGCAAACCGAACGGTCAAGTTAGTTTCTGGTTCTTAACAATCGTTTTTTAAAAATATTGTGCTTATTGAGCATATCTGTATTTTTTATTCTTTTCATTTTATACAATGTGTCTAAGTGCATAAATGTCAGTAAAATTGACTTTATGCCTAAAAGATTATTTTATTGTCAGTTTCTTATAAATTTATAATTTTTTTTAAATTTCAATAGTTTTGGGGGAACGTGGTGTTTGGTTACATGAATAGCCATGTTGTCAAATGGGAGAGCACTCATTAGTTCTTAAGTGGTGGTATTCCATGGTATGTATATACCACATTTTCTTTATCCACTTGTTGCTTGATGGGCATTTGGGCTAGTTTTTCATAGAATGGATAGTTATCCTTATGTTTCCCATCCTCTTAGCTCACTCGATTATTCTTTTTATCCTTAAAGCTTGGGTAGAACCATCACTAAATGCCACAACACATCAGGCAAATCCACAGCATTCTCTTCCCAGTGTCAAAGGGCCCCAGAGCGTCTTACAATTTGACAAAAATAATTTTGATATCTCATATTCCTAAGAAGCCTCTTCAACTTTCAAAGTCGAGGGAAGATTTTATTTGTGATATTTAGCCTGAAGAGTGATAAGGAAGGTACTCGATCGGGTCTTTTCTATTTATTTTTTCATTTCTCAAATATTTATTGGGACTCTTCTCTATTTTAGAGCTATGCTAAGTACTGGGAATATAACAGATTAAGATATAGTATCTGCACTCAAGGAACTAATATTCTAATGAAAGAGCCCACAATATTAATTTGAAATGATTACACTTTACTCCTTATAAAATTAAGGGTATTAGCAGTAGCTTTGTGTAATTTGTTCCCAGTATTTGACAATTTTATATTTTCACTCAACCTTTCTCTTGGTATAATATTGGCATAAATATATACCCATGGACACACCATTAAGGTTCAAAGGTATTCCTTTTTGCAACAACAAAAAAGTTAATCTTTTTTCAAAATGATTTTTAGATCATTTTTAAATACCTGTGTTTTTTTCTTACCCTCAGTCTAACTTACTATGTCCTATAACTACTGACCCACAAAATATGTTAACCAGAACCTATCTCTGAGTTTCTCTTTTGCTGCATTATAATCTATGTTGAGATTGACTTTCCCTTTGAAATAGACTTGGCTAATTTCTTAAGAACCATTTACTGTCTTTCTGGGGGAACAGTTGTTAGATGAGGAGAGCACCCATTAGATATAACTTAGCAGCCTTCACCCACTCAGCTTTAGATCTCCTTGTGGGCTGGAACTGAATTTTATAATACTTCTCTGATGGGGAAAATAAGGCTACACAATCTAAGTTATTTACTTATTTTCACTGATGGAGAAAATAAGGATACACAATGTGAATTATTTACTCAGCCTCATAAGAAATCATTACTAAAACCCAGTCTAGGATTAAGGCATTCTTATCTCAGAACTTTCATCATAGTTATCCACTCTGTAAGCCAGTTTGTGGTTTCTACTTTGTATGTGTGTTGCTCCAGGCACTGAGCGTTGAATCAGGCAGACCAGGTCCCTGAGCTCCTGGAATGCAGATTTTAATAAGTTTTCATTTCTTGCAACTGAATTAGGCTTTGTACTTAGACTGTTCCTTTTACCCAGTGATTTGAATGACTTTGCACATACAGAATCAGACCATTTCTGTGGGGTGATGTAAGCACAAATAACTGTGGCTGCTAATGAAAGACTGAACCTGATTGATTGATCTATATGGAAAATATTTAAATATATTTTGTATCTGTCAGGAATGGCACTAGGTGCTAGAAAAGGGAACATAAGTATTGCACACTTCTTGTCCTCAAGAAATTCACAGTCTACTAGTAGAAATTGATATATAATAATAAATAATTGCAATACAGTGAAACAATGCTTTAATAAAGTACGGGCAGCCCAGGTCAGAAATATCAACTCTGTAAAGGAGAGCATAAGAAAAAGCATTCAGAGGAAGAGCCATGTGTTGTGAATCTGTAGTGGAGAGGAGTTTGCCCTCCTAACCTGAATCATGGCGATCTTGCCCCTTTTCACCTCTTGAACTCTCCTCTCTCCATGCTTCTCCATGCACTCTGCTCTAGCCACACTGGCCTTCTCGTACTACTTTTACTTTCCAGTGCTTGACTGCTCCTTCATGCCACAGAGCCTCTGCGCATGCTCTTGCCTCTCAATAGACTCTCTTTCCTCCCTTTTTACCTATTAAATCCTACCTGCCCTTCAGAACTCAGCTCAAGTGTTTTTTATTTTTTTTCCCTGGGTCACATCCCATTGGAAATTCTACCTCATGGTAAAGCCATATGCATTATTTAATTCAACTAGAAAATATTTCCCCTAAATAGGTGGAAATGTGACTTTAAAATCAGCTTGAAACCCTATTGTAAGTATAGAGTTCTTTTTCTAATAAATTCATTTTCCTTCTCACTTTAATAGCACTGGATATTACTATCTGCAACCGCCAGGTAAATTTTCCTTAAAAAAGACAATTTACTGCCTTCCCATAGACATGCTGAAACACAGACTCAAAGTATCATCATGACCCTGGAATTGCTTTCTATTTGTATGTAGAAAATAATCCATATCTTGTGGAAAAAGTCACAAAGCCTGTAATCTACTGTCTACAATAATAACCAGCTATACAAATCAGAATAGACCCCGTTTCTGGACTTGAATAATATTTTGTATTTGTAAGATGGGGCAAACAGAAGTTATATTATGGGTCATTTTTAAAAGGAAGCCTAGGCTGGCGCAGTGGCTCACGCCTGTAATCCCAGCACTTTGGGAGGCCGAGGTGGGCGGATCACAAGGTCAGGAGTTTGATACCAGCCTGGCCAACATGGTGAAACCCCGTCTCTAGTGAAAATACAAACATTAGCCAGGCGTGGTGGTGTCCGCCTATAGTCCCAGCTACTCAGGAGGCTGAGGCAGGAGAATTGCTTGAACCTGGGAGGCGGAGGTTGCAGTGAGCCAAGATTGTACCCCTGCATTCCAGCCTGGGCGACAGAGCAAGACTCTGTCTTGAAAAAAGCAAAAATAAAAATAAATTTAAAAAATTAAAAGGAAGCTAAAATAAAGTAGATCTTAGACTACTTCTTGAGTCATCTTGTCACTAACATGGCAACAGTTAATATTCGATACAGCTACAAATCTTATGGCTTAATGTAAATGTGGCTTTTAGTTTTGCTTTGCCATGTATTATTCTACTTTCTCATCTGTAAAGTAAGAGATTGTATAATATAATCACTAAGATTCCATGAGTCTATGGACCTTTAAAGCAGGGATAGGTTTTTTTTCACCAGTCACATTGTTGTCCCATTGGGATTTGGGGCCTCTAAATTACATGTCAAATAATTAATAAATTTCTTACATTTATCAATGCCTGGTACTTTCCCAGTACATTGTTTTGCATTAGAGATCCAGATGTGGAACAGACCAGTCCTATACAATAGGAACTCATTGAAGGACTGTTTATATATGCCTTATTTCATTTGATTCTCAGTACTGCTTCAGTATTTTGGGGAAAAAGCGGGGCTTGGAAAGTTAAATGGCTGCTTAAGGTCACATGATAAGTAATGTGATAGAACTAAAATAAAACCATATCTTCTAACTCTCAAGAATTTTTCTATTGCACTAAAAATAGTTTGCAAGGTTCATGTGGCCAACATTCTAGAGCTGAGGCTAAATTTTATCACATTATCATTGTCATCCAAGATTTTCTTAAGTTCCTACAGTACGGGGAAAAATAAAATATTGCCTTGTCTAGGAAAGGCACACATCTCATTTAGGGAGATCACACTAAAAAGACCATGAACATATTTTCAAAATATAATGGTTTTGAGCTACTAAAAATGGAGGATTCCCAACTAATGATCTGTAGCAAAAGTCCATTTATTTGCTGTAATCTATGAAAAGAAACTTTTTAAAAAAGAATTCATCTTTCTTTCTCTGCTGGAAGCTTAGCCTAGCTGAACTGGTCTTGTGTTGTCTTTATGTCTACGTTATTTGTCAAGCCAAGCAGAGGGATGTCCAGTGGTTACAGTGTGAAGTCCAAACCTCTAATTTGGTAAACTAAAAACAGATCACTAGAACAAGTAGAATGTTACGGCACGTTTTTCGTGTTGAATAGAAATATAACTGTTAATCTCTATAAAGGATTTTCCTGAATAATTTTTGCAACGTGTATGTTGTGCGCATGTCACATATTCAGGAAATCCAAACAGACTCTAGCTTCAGGGCTCGTGGGTCTTCTTAATACTCTCACGTAGGATTCTAACCTGGAGAATGTGTTTTCTTGTCCATGTCTCTAGCTCTACTGTCCATTTTGCCATCTCAAATTAGACACACCCACACACACAGTGTCTTAAATGTTTAAAATCTTAACTTATTAATATTACCATTACTTTTTGCACAGTTCTTCAGAGTTATGAAATTCGGTAGCTGGATGAATTTTACAACACTTCAGTAAAGCAGTTCCCACTACCGCCCTCTCAGTTTTACATATGAAGTCACAGTTCAAGTTAGAAAGTAACCTACCTATCTGAGGTTATGCTGCTTGTAATTTTCAGAACAGGAAACTAAGGCTAAGATGCCTTACTCTATGTCCTCATCATGTAGTTCCCTAAGCCACACACATAGGTAAATGGCATTATATAGTTCAATTTTTAAATTCTGTTGTACCATATTTTACATGGTAAGTAAAAAACAATTCAAAATGGATAAGAGACCTAATCATAAGACCTGAAACCAAAATACTGCTGGGAAAGAACGCAGGGGAAAAACTCCTTGATGTGGTCCTTTGCGATGATTTCTTGGTATCACACCGAAGCTCAGGCTACAAAAACAAAAATAAATAAAAGGGGGTATGGAATATGTCAAACTAAAAAGCTTCTGCACAGCAAAGGAAACAATTAACAAAATAAAATAACAACCTACCGACTGGGAAAAAAATGTTTGCAAACCTCATATCTGAGAAAGAGCTAATATTCAAAATTTATGAGGAACTCGTACAACTCAATGGCAGAAAAGCAAATAACCTGATTTAGAAAACAGGCAAAAGACCTGAACAGACATTTCTCCAAAGACATTTAAAAAATATGGCCAACAGATATATTAAAAGGTGCTCAACATCACTAAGCATCAAATAAAAGCAAATTAAAATTGCTTTGAGCTATCACTTCACACTTCATAAGGATGGCTATTCCAAAAAGACAAGTGATATAATAACAAATGTTGGTGAGAGTATGGAGAAAAGGGAACCCCAGTACATGGTTGGCAGGAATGTAGATTGGTGCAACCTTTATGGAAAACAATATGGAAGTCCCTAAAGAAATTAAAAGTAGGGCTACCATACAACCCAGCGATCCCTCTTCTGGGTACATACCCAAAAAAGATGAAATCACCACCTTGGAAAGGTATCTACACAGCCATCTTCATTGCAGCATTATTCACAATAGCCAAGATATGGAAACAACCTAAGTGTCTGTCAACAGACAAATGGATAAAGAAAATGTAGCTATACACAATGGAATATTATTCAATCTTAAAAATGAACATGGAGGGACCTGGAGGACATTATGCTGAGTGAAATAAGTCAGACACAGAAAGAAAAATGTTGCGTGATCTCACTTACATGTGGAATTTTTTAAAAGGTCAAACATACAGAGAAAGAATAAAACTGGTTCACAGGGATGGGAGAAGGGGAGGAAATAGGGAGATGTAGGTCAAAGGATACAAAGTAGCAGAGATTTGTAGGATGAGGAAGTCTAGGGATCTAGTGTACAACATAAGGACTATAGTTAATACAATTGTATTGGGGATTTTTGTTAAATAAGTAGATTTTAGCTGCTCTTGTCATAAAAATGTAACTACGTAAGACAATAAATACCTTAATTTGCTCCACCATAGTACCCATTTTAATATAGATGTGTATATATCTCATAACAGCATGTTGTAAACCTCAAATATACATAGTTGACATTAATAAATCATTTTCATTAGGCCATTGCCTGGTACACCCCTATCCACTGGAAGCAAGCATGGGAAAAATTAGATACTGACATTGAATTTAACAGATGTTCAGTAGCATCTCCAACATTCCGGAAGCATGTGTTTCAGTGGACTGCATCTACAACTACAATAACTAAAGAAAAACAAGATCAGCCTAAGGAAGATATCTCAAATTATCAGGTGGAACAAGCTCAAGTTTTTCTTAAGAGGTAAGGGTTGTTTGGTTTGTTTGTTTTAATGGGTCGTTCCCACAATTAGTAACTAAGCATGTGGGAATGACTGGATGACAAATGGATGTGTGATGTATAACTTAAATCAATAGTGATTTTTGGAAACTACTATTTTTGAATAGAACTCATAGGGAAAACATAAAAACAGAACAAGCAAGTGAATACTCATGGGGCAATGAAGGCTGGAGATCTTAACTAGATAGTATTGAGATGCCTCTGGCCATTTCACTTTTCATGGGCACTGTTATAAGAAGCAAGGCTGCTGCAGAGAGGGGAAGAGGTGAGGTATCCCCAAGTCTTTAGAGGTGCTTAGGTGGAGGGAGAGGTGCATCATCCAGGAATTTTATCTTGGATCAAGAGCTGCCTGTGGACAGAAGTGCAGAATATATTATTCATTTGTAGGCAAATGCTTCTGAAGTTATAATAAAAGTTCTGCCCACAAAGTTTAAAAAGTCGTATTCTCTTGGTCTTGAAATATGCTTTCACTTTAATTGTGCCTTCAACACTAATGCCACAGCATAAAGTGACTTCTGAGTTCCATTTAGGCTTTTTTCTTGTACAGAGAGAAGGAAATCCCACCAACCGTTTTCCCCAATCGCAGCCCTTGGTGCCAGAATCCCTATGTCTCTGCACATCCTTACTGTCCTCTGATTGAACCACGCAATACATCCACTGCTGGAGGCAACTTGGATAGACAGCCCAGGTCTCGGTCAACCAGACCTAATCGAGCCTCAGGTCAGTTAAAAGAGTACTTGTTCCAGTGGAGTGTGCGTGTGTGTGCATGCACATGTGTTAACTAGTGGGTTAAGTGGTTAAAATTTGCTAAGTGTTAAAGATGATTCATATTCTCAAGAATAGATGGCTCTTAAAGGAAGTATTGTAAACCATTCACTTACATTTCCCCTAGCACAGTGTCTTCCACTGTGCTAGATAAATATCTGTCCTTGATAAATATCTATTGAATGAATCAATGAATCAAAAGAACAGAGTGGACAGCAAGAGTATGTATGATTCTCGAAGTTCAATGAAAAATACTTTTGTTTTTTCATTAGGCAGCAAAAACTAATCTTACAAGTTATTCTGTGTTGAAAAAATTTCATCTTTTCCAAACGCACTCTAACGTTAATCCCCAATTCTTTCTCCGTCAGAAGTTTCTTAGGTCCTCTAAATAAAGCTTTTAGAGTTAGTATGATTAACACAGGCTCTGTAAATGGATTTTAGGAAGTCCCTGCACTTCCTACATTTGGCACAAAATTGTGTGTCTATATGATTTTTTCTGAGGAGAGAGTCCATGAAGTTCACCAGATGTCCACAAGTATTTAACAAGAACTGGAGTAGAAGAACATAAAGTCAAGAAGGAACCAGACCCTAAACTATTGGAGAAAGCCTGTTTAATACACCAGCAATATTCTGGTGAAGGTGTAATGATTCACAAACTTTGACTTAGGAAAGAAGAGCTTGTTTTTTTAAAAAAATGAAATCTTAAGCAGGATCCCAATATATAAAACGCATAGGTGAGGAGGATGTAGCAATTTCCATTGCTCGTGACCCCCTTATTCTTCCTTTTCTCTTTGCCTGTGATCTTTAAGACACCACCAAATCACAAGATTCTCCATGAAACAATATGACAACCATTGTGTTAATATGCTAGCACATCATTGGGAAGTAGCACCCCCAAAATACTACCTTTCGGTAGTGGAATGATGGAAATTTTGTAAATTATTGAATATATTTCTTTTTCATAAAATTGTGTACCATGTAGCTCTATGCCTGAGTTTCCTCATCTGTAAAGATATGGGTCTGAAATTGAAGGCCTTTTTGGCAATAAACTTTGAGCATGTGTGTGAGTTTTAGATATAGATATATCAGATAGATGTAAAGAACTTTAGCCCTTTATAATCTTTAGTACTTTATGACTTAAATTTGAAGCTCTCAAGAAATACATTAATTTATGTTTTTCTTTAATTAATGATAACCTTCACTCTTTCACTTATTCCGAACAACTTATTTTCCAAAGAAATTTGATTTCAGAATTTTTGAGGCACTTTTCTATAATATAATGGTGGCAACTCATCTTGATTATTCAATAACATTTGCTATTCAACACAAAACACTTCACTGTATGTGCATATTTTGTAGCAGTATATTCAAAGATAGTTGCTTTGATACCTCTACAGTCTTTGTGCATCGTTATATATAACTTTTTTATTTTTCCATTCACTAAATTTTCAGTATGAACAGATATACATCAGAATTATATGATTTTTCTTTTATTTCTACCGCAAAAGATGGCCATAAAGGAAAGATGTTATGAATGATTGGTTGCTGATTGATTGAATCAACTAATCCCTGAATTACCAGTTCATCTCCTTGAAAGTATATGTAACATGATTCTTCAAGGGAAAGTTACATGGTTTGTTATTTTTAATTTGCCTGCTACTGGAAAATTTGTCACCATTAGCACACACTTCATAGCTGGCAAAGAAAAGAAAATAGACAAAATAAAAAATAATTATACTTGGAAGTTGTTCAATCCTCCTCCATTTACCCTACAATAATAAATAGGCTAGTTTGCTGAGTTACAGAAGAATCTTAGAAAGAAATCTATCTTCTATCTGAAAATTGTCACCTTGTTTTAAACCGTGTCTCTCAAGTATGCTACAAAGGAGCCTAGAGACTAACAAATAGGATAATTTTAAAGAAACATCTACACACCGTACTTCCAACTTATGCTAAACACATTTTGTTTTTAAAAACATGTTAAAATACAGCAAGTATAACGTTAAAAGCACCGATATATTAATCATGCAGAATGAATGCATGTTAACATTTTGTTCTATTGTTTCACATTACTAAAAAGAAAAATTCATAAATTGGAAATTCCCTTTAATTGTATTTGCAGTTCTGATCTGATATTGGAATAAATCATTCTGGTTCTCATTTTGTACTTTGTTTACATGCATATGGATCCATAGAGATATATATATATTTAAAATAATTTGTGTGTTTTTAATTTACATAAATGGCATCATGCTAAATATGCCTGCTCTTTCTGACTTCCTATAATTTGGGAGATTTAACTATAGTAACATAGATAGACCTAATTCAGTCACCTTAGTTATTATGTAGTATTTCATTATACAAATTTACTGTATCTTGTTTTTTCCCCATTAATATTTTTCTCATCAACAATGTAGATTTAAAAATTTTTAATTTTTTTAAATTTTCTTTTTTACTTCAAAAAAATTTACCAAGTCTTTGAATGCATCCAAGAAAATGTTATATCTGTGGCAATGATTATCCTTGTGCCTGTCTACTTGTGCATACATACAAAGGTTCCTTTGGGGTTCATACCTAAACTTTTTAAATCTTCTAAAATTCCTACATGTACTTATGCAGTTGTATAGTACCTGTATCTTCAACTTCATTAGATTTTGCTAAACTGCTCTAGGAAGAATTTTGCTAATTTATACTCCCACCAACATAGTAAAATATTTCCCATTCCCCTTATTCTCACCTAACTTTGTATTGCCAGAATCTTAAATTATGTGCCAATCTGATGGACATTAACTACTAATTCATTATCTTAATGTGAAGTTCTTCTTTAATAGTGATGTTGTGCATATTTTCATATGTAAAAAAATAAACAATCTTTCCCTATCTCATAATAAAATCATTATGTGCTTACATTTATTAATTTTGGGGGGTATCCATTCCCTCAATCATTTATCCTCTGAGTTACAAACAATCCAGTTATACCCTTCAAGTTAGTTTAAAATGTACAATTAAGTTATTATTGACTGTAGTCACCCTATTGTACTATCAAATAGTAGGCCTTATTCATTCTTTCTTTATTTTTCTGTATCCATTAACCATCCTTACCTCCCTACAACCCAAGTCCCCCACTACCCTTCCCAGACTCTGGCAACCATCCTTCTACTCTCTATGTCCATCAGTTCAATTGTTTTACTTTTTAGATCCTACAAATAAGTGAGAACATTGTGTGTTTATATTTATCTCTGATAGTTTCTCCAATTTGCTTTTTGTGTATGTCTTTAATATATTTGAAGTTGTTTTTATGTATGGTATGAAATAGTGACCTCAGATTTCTTCCATATGGAAAACGATTTGTCTCAACACCAGAGAGTGTGTCCATCGTGTGCACACTGATTTCTAAGACCACCTTCCTCCTATGCTTGGGTCTGGGTCTGTGCTCTCTAGAGTGTTCTATTGATCTATCGCTGTGCCAATAACACTGTTCCCGTTGTTATTTGTCTATAATCATTCTTTTGCTCTCTTCTTGCTCTTCCCTGTCAGTGTCATTTGGCTTTCCTTAAACTTTTTACTCCTCTTTACAAGAAACATTTTTACCAAGTTTTACATAGAAAAACCATCTTGTTGGTAGTTTGATTAAAATGGTAAGAAATTTAAAGGTCATGTTTAGAGAAAGTTGATACCTTTATGATACTGAGTCCATGGTACATGAAATCAACTGTCAATTCATTCAGATTTCTTTCATGGCTTTCATTGATACTTTGTCACTTTTTTCCCATAAAATTCTTGTACTTTTTTGTTAGATTTCTGACCCAGGCAGGTATATTGATTTGTTGTTATTGTTGCTACTGCTTTTGAAAATGCTATCTTTTTCTATAACATTTTTTTCACTCTTTTAAAGAAGAGGAAAATTATCTTTGTATATTGCTCATGTTTCAACACATTTTCTGAACTTTTCAGTTTTAATAGCTTGTAGTCTCGTGGGGTTTTTTTGTTGTTGTTTCTTTGTTTGTTTTTGAGACAGAGTCTTGCTCTCTCACCCTGACTGGAGTGCAGTGGCACGGTATCAACTCACTGCAACCTCCATTTCCCTAGTTCAAGTGATTCTCGTACCTCAGCCTCCCGAGTAGCTGAAATTACAGGTGTGCGCCACTACATCCAGCTAATTTTTCTATTTTTAGTAGAGACAGGGGTTCGCCATGTTGGCCAGGCTGGTCTCAAATTCCTGACCTCAAGTGATCTGCCCTCCTTGGCCTTCCCAAGCGCTGGGATTACAGGCATGAGCCACCGTGCTTGGCCACATTGGTTGTTTTATCCCCCTCTGTATTGTACAAATGTGTACAAATGACATCCTTTCTTTCCAATACTTGTAAATTTATATCATGTTCTTGCATTATTGCATTGACAATAATGTGAGATAGTTCCAGTGAGCATGGCCAACTTTGTCTTATTCATATTTTTAATCG
Source organism: Theropithecus gelada (assembly GCF_003255815.1). Lineage (NCBI taxonomy): Eukaryota > Metazoa > Chordata > Mammalia > Primates > Cercopithecidae > Theropithecus > Theropithecus gelada. The sequence continues at coordinate 119,519,079 of NC_037679.1, read as the reverse complement.
GGATGCATCTAAAGTGACGTCATTTAGTGGAAGGTTTGCTGAAAGTCACCACTGAGCATTCATTTTGCTGAGAATTTGTTCCTGTGGGAATTAACATAAATTTGGGGGAATGTTCTGAATTCTACAATGTGTGGGGTTAGGAATTTTATTCAATATAATGAAGGTCAAATGCACAGGGCCTCTAGCTAACTTTGTGGCTATGGATTATTAGAGGATTAAATATGATATGACACTCATCCTGCCCCTCGGTGTTCACAACAAACTAAAATGCCAGAAACCACTCATGGGTAATAAATATTTCTGGCGATTTGGGAGTCATGACCAGAGGTTTCATTAAGGCTCCCTCCCTACACACAAAAAAATAGTGAGTAGATTCTCTTTAAGAGTCCTTTCAACTGGCCCCAATAGGGGGTTACCCTTGGCTCCTCATGCCATGCACTACCAAAGCTCTTGCCATAATTGCCCTCTCTGTCTCTTTCAGAAGAGTTCTCACTCCCATAGCTTTAGGAGTCACCATACCTTCTACCAAAAGCCTGGTAAGGTATCCTCCCCCTATCCTAAGAGGAATCTGATAGCAGATGTCAAGAGGAAACATTTTTCACCTCCTTATAAATTCCACTATTATTTTGACTTCACAAATAAGAATTTAATAAGTGGTGGACCTAGAAAATTTTCCACCTTTGAATCTTTTATTAATGTTATAAAATACAGAAAGAACAAAAAAGACACTTCTCAACCCACTTCCCCAAGTAAAAAATACTAATACGTTGTCATATTTGCACTAATTATTTTTAAAATAAGCATTATATGTCAAACAAAAGTCTCCCAGATTTCTTTTTCTAGTCCTAGTCCTATTCCCCTCCTTTGCTCCCTGAAGCAACATCCATGAACTAGGGATATTTTTTCTTTTTGCTATTGTCTTGTTTGTTTTTCATTGCTTAACTCAAATCTAACTTCAAATTCAAACATTTTTCCACTATCAACTGTTGAAGCTCAAAAACTCATCTGTAGCTGCAAATATGTATTTCAAACCTACATAACCAAAGCAAATGTTGCAAAAGACCATATTGATTTTTCTAAGTATGACAGATTCTGATATTTCGTACTCTTTTATTTCATTTTAAAATACTTGCCATGACCTTCTAAATTTATTTCATAACCAATAGAGAGGGCAAGATTTGCTGTTTAAGAAACATTGCTTTAGAAATATTTACGAAAAGACAAGAGCAATGGAAAAGGCTCAGAGGAGATAGCATTGGAACTAAGGTATTGAAGGTTGAATAGGAGTTATTCAGGTTGAAAAGAAGGTGGGCAAAGCATTCTGAGTAGAGGAAACGGTACATATTAAAAGTACAAGGAGGCAAGAGTAAACTTTGGGTTCAGTGAACAGTGAGAAATTGTATCCGACTGAAAGGTAAGTAGCAATTGAGGTGTTAGCCCAGAAAGTTTGGTAAGGACTAGATGTTAGAGGTATGTGTACACCACTATGTTAGAGTTTCGACTGTATTATGAAAATACTGAGAAGGCACCAATTGGATTTTAAATAGGTGCCCCGTATAGTTAGATCTGTGTTTGAAAGAGAACTTGAAAAGCAATGTGAAAAATGGAGTAGGAAAGATTCCAAACTCTTTATCTCCAGCCCAACATTCTATTCTGAACCTTTGATTTATGAGGCTAATTGCTTATAATCTCAGCTGGATGCTCTACAAGTATCTCATTCTCAGAATGTTCAAAACAACTCATCATTGTCTTTCCCTCAAAGTCTGTCATTCCACTGATTTTCCTTATATAAGTGAATGCCATTCAGAAACCTGAGGTATCCTGATGGTCTTTCTCTACTCCTTTTCCTTCCTCAACTCCCAAGTATAATCAGTTCTTGTTTATGTATCCTAAACATTTCTTCTCTTACTTAAAAATCTTCATTTTCTCCCTATTGTCCTCATGGTGGAATCCAAACTCATAAAATTGTTTAAGTATCTTTGAGCCTGGGCTGGCCTATCTGATCACACATTCGCCTTCTTGCATTCTATGCTTTAGCCATCTTGAAGTTCTTCCAGTTCTTCAAACACACCGTGACTACCTCCAGGCCTTCACACATTCTCTCACCCCTCCTCTTCTCATGGATAATTCTTTTTCATCCTTAAAGTTTCTACTTATATGTCACTACCTCCAAAGAACCCATCTCTGGTCCCCACCAAATGAGTTTTTTGCTCCTAATATGTGTACTTAGTAATATCTTATACTCATCAAGCGAAGCGTTTATTGCACTGTATTGTAAATTACCTTTTATCTCTGGACTATAAGTGTTAAATTGCTTTTATTTTGCTCATCTTTTTGTCACTTGCACCAAACTCAGTGCATGACATATAGGAAGGAGTTAATATGTGTATACTGAAGGACAGACTGAAAAAAAGACACTGAAGATTTTTAAATAGCATCTCATAGAGTTAGAATGGTATTTTAATGAGAATTTTGGAAGCAATATAAAAAATAAAGTGGAGTATAAAATATCCCCAAATCTAGAAAAAAAAAGCAGTAAGGAAGAAGCAAAGGATAAGAAAAGAAAGGAACAACAACAAAAAAAGATTAGAGAGAAAGACCAAGCACAAGTAAGTCTAGTAGAGTTGTAATTTGAGTCCCAAAAGGAGATGATGGAGAGGTTGAGACAGAACAATATTTAAATAAATAATGGAAAAAATTCTCAAAAACTGATACAAAGACATCAAGCCACAGAATTAAGAACAATAATAAATCCCAAGCAGCATAAATACAAAGGAAACCACATCTATGTACATCATAATAAAAGTTGAGAAAACCAAATATGGCAGTCATAAGATAATAGAATGAGAGCCTCAATATGCTAGCGGAACTTCTAATCCTGAGTTCTATATTAAGGAAAAATACACCTGAAAGGGTGAAGGTAAAATAAGGACATTTTCTGACAAACAAAAACTGGAAGGATTCATTAACGCCAAATCCATAGTAAGGAAATATCAATGGAAATACTTCAAATAGAAAGAAAATTATCCCACATGAACATGCAGACCTGTAGGGAGAAGTAAAAAAAAAAAAAATGGAAACAATAAAAACATGAACAAACATAAATGTTTACTGTACAAAACAATACTGACGTTGTCTTACAGGGTTTTAAATTTAGATAGAATTTAAATACATGACGGCTGTATAGTTTCCTAGGGAGGGCTACCTTCACAAAGCACCACAAACTTGATGTCTTAAAATAAATTTATTATCTCACAATACTGAGGCAGAAATCCAAAAGCAAGGTGTTGGCAAGGCCATGCTCACTTTGAAGACTTTAGAAAATTATCTTTCCTTGCATCTTCTTAATTTCTAGTCATTGCCGGCATTCCTTGATACTCCTTGGCTTATTGATCCATTGCTATAATTTCTGCCTCTGTCTTCATATGGCCTTACTTCCTGTGTGTCTGTGTCCAATTTCTCTCTTCTTTATAAGAACATCAGTCATTGGGTTAAGGCCTATACTAATCCACCACGACCTCATCTTAACTTTATTACATCTCCAAATACCCTATGTCCAAATAAAGTCACGTTCGCAGGTTCCAAGGGTTAGGACTTCAACATTTCAGGGAAACAATTCAATCCATTACAACAGAAATAGAAGAAAAGTTGGGAGAAGACTAAATGGAGTTAAAGTACTCTAAATTTTCTATTTTATCCAAAAAGTTGTAAAAATAGTAACTTATATTAGACTTTAATAAATCAAAAATACATGTTGTAATACAGGATGGAAACTAAAAGAATAGTATAAGAATGTCAGCCTGGCATAGTGGCTCATACTGGTAATCCCAGCACTCTGGGAAGCCAAGGCAGGCAGATCACCTGAGGTTAGGAGTTTGAGACCAGCCTGGCAATGTGGTGAAACCCCCTCTCTACTAAAAATACAAAAATTAGCTGAGCATGGTGGTGTGCACCTGTAATCCCAGCTACTCTGGAGGCTGAGGCATGAGAATCGCTTGAACCCAGGAGGCGGAGGTTGCAGTGAGCCGAGATCGCGCCATTGCACTCCAGCCTGGGCAAGAAGAGTGAAACTCTGTCTCAAAGAACAAAAAGATATATGTCATACTTTCATTATCATTCAGTTAAAAATATATAATTTCCAACATAATATCTTCTTTGATACAAGGGATATTTGGGGAAAATATATCACCAAGAAATTGGGTTTATTTCAGGAATGCAAAGCTGATTATAAAGAGGAAAATTATATAATCATCTCAAAGTAAAAGCATTTGATAAAATATTCACTCCATACCCACAAGAGAACATTAGAATATTAGGACTAGAAAGAATTTTCTTTTTTTTCTTTTTATTTATTTATTATATTATACTTTATGTTCTAGGGTACATGTACACAACGTGCAGGTTTGTTACATATGTATACATGTGCCATGTTGGTGTGCTGCAACCATTAACTCGTAATTTACATTAGGTATATCTCCTAATGCTATCCCTCCCCCGGCCACCAACCCCACAACAGGCCCGGGTGTGTGATGTTCCCCTTCCTGTTTCCAAGCGTTCTCATTGTTCAATTCTCACCTATAAGTGAGAACATGTGGTGTTTGGTTTTCTGCTCTTGTGATAGTTTGCTGAGAATGATGGTTTCCAGCTGCATCCGTGTCCCTACAAAGGACATGAACTCATCCTTTCTATGGCTGCATAGTATTCCATGGTGTATATGTGCCACATTTTCTTAATCCAGTCTATCATTGAGGGACATTTGGGTTGGTTCCAAGTCTTTGCTATTGTGAACAGTGCCGCAATAAACATATGTGTGCATGTGTCTTTATAGCAGCATGATTTATAATCCTTTGGGTATATACCCAGTAAAGGGATGGCTGGATCAAATGGTATTTCTAGTTCTAGATCCTTGAAGAATCGCCACACTGTCTTCCACAATGGTTGAACTAGTTTACATTCCCACAAACAGTGTAAAAGCATTCCTATTTCTCCACATCCTCTCCAGCACCTGTTGTTTCCTTTTTAATGATCACCATTCTAACTGGTGTGAGATGGTATCTCATTGTGGTTTTGATTTGCATTTCTCTGATAGCTAGTGATGATAAGCATTTTTTCATGTGTCTGTTGGATGCATAAATGTCTTCTTTTGAGAAGTGTCTGTTCTTTGCCCACTTTGTGATGGGGTTGTTTGATTTTTTCTTATAAATTTGTTTGAGTTCTTTGTAGGTTCTGGATATTAGCTCTTTGTCAGATGAGTAGATTGCAAAAATGTTCTCCCATTCTGTAGGTTGCCTGTTCATTCTGATGGTAGTTTCTTTTGCTGTGCAGAAGCTCTTTAGTTTAATTAGATCCCATTTGTCAATTTTGGCTTTTGTTGCCATTGCTTTTGGTGTTTTAGACATGAAGTCCTTGCCCATGCCTATGTCCTGAATGGTATTGGCTAGGTTTTCTTCTAGGGTTTTTATGGTTTCAGGTCTAACATTTAAGTCTTTAATCCATCTTGAATTAATTTTTGTATAAGGTGTAAGGAAGGGATCCAGTTTCAGCTTTCTACATATGGCTAGTCAGTTTTCCCAGCACCAGTTATTAAATAGGGAATCCTTTCCCCATTTCTTGTTTTTGCCAGGTGTTTCAAAGATCAGATGGTGGTAGATGTGTGGTATTATTTCTGAGGGCTCTGTTCTGTTCCATTGGTCTATATCTCTGTTTTGGTACCAGTACCATGCTGTTTTGGTTACTATAGCCTTGTAGTATAGTTTGAAGTCAGGTAGTGTGATGCCTCCAGCTTTGTTCTTTTGGCTTAGGATTGTCTTGGCAATGCGGGCTCTTTTTTGGTTCCATATGAACTTTAAGGTAATTTTTTCCAATTCTGTGAAGAAAGTCATAGGTAGCTTAATGGGGATGGCATTGAATGTATAAATTACCTTGGGCAGTATGGCCATTTTCACGATATTGATTCTTCCTATCCATGAGCATGGAATGTTCATCCATTTGTTTGTGTCCTCTTTTATTTCATTGAGCAGTGTAGTCCTCATTGAAGAGGTCCTTCACATCCCTTGTAAGTTGGATTCCTAGGTATTTTATTCTCTTTGAAACAATTGTGAATGGGAGTTAAGTCATGATTTGGCTCTCTGTTTGTCTGTTATTGGTGTATAAGAATGCTTGTGATTTTTGCACATTGATTTTGTATCTTGAGACTGCTGCAGTTGCTTATCAGCTTAAGGAGATTTTGTTTTGAGATGATGGGTTTTCTAAATATACAATCCTGTCATCTACAAACAGTGACAATTTGACTTACTCTTTTCCTAATTGAATACCCTTTATTTCTTTGTCTAGCCTGATTGCCCTGGCAAGAACTTCCAACACTATGTTGAATAGGAGTGGTGAGAGAAGGCATCCCTGTCTTGTGCCAGTTTTCAAGGGGTATGCTTCCAGTTTTTGCCCATTTAGTATAATATTGGCTGTGGGCTTGTCATAAATAGCTCTTATTATTTTGAGATACATTCCATCAATACCGAATTTATTGAGAGTTTTTAGCATGAAGGGCTGTTGAATTTTGTCAAAGGCCTTTTCTGCATCTATTGAGATAATCACGTAGTTTTAGTCTTTGGTTCTGTTTATATGCTGGATTACGTTTATTGATTTGCATATGTTGAACCAGCCTTGTATCCCAAGGATGAAGCCCACTTGATCATGGTGGATAAGCTTGCTGATGTGCTGCTGGATTCGTATTGCCAGTATTTTATTGAGAATTTTTGCATCTATGTTCATCAGGGACATTAGTCTAAAAATCTCTTTTTGTGTGTGTCTCTGCCAGGCTCTGGTATCAGGATGATGTTGGCCTCATAAAATGAGTTAGGGAGGATTCCCTCTTTTTCTATTGATTGGAATAGTTTCAGAAGGAGTGGTACCAGCTCCTCCTTGTACCTCTGGTAGAATTCGACTGTGAATCCGTCTGGTCTTGGACTTTTTTTGGTTGGTAGGCTATTAATTATTGCCTCAATTTCAGAGCCTGCTATTGGTGTATTCAGGGATTCAACTTCTTCCTGGTTTAGTCTTGGGAGAGTGTATGTGTCCAGGAATTTATCCATTTCTTCTAGGCTTTCTAGTTTATTTGCATAGAGGTGTTTATAGTATTCTCTGATGGTAGTTTGTATTTGTGTAGGGTCGATGGTGATATCCCCTTTATCATTTTTTATTGCATCTATTTGATTCTTCTCTCTTTTCTTATTTATTAGTCTTGATTGTGGTCTATCAATTTTGTTGATCTTTTCCAAAAACCAGCTCCTGGATTCATTGATTTTTTTGAAGGGTTTTTTGTGCCTCTATCTCCTTCAGTTCTGCTCTGATCTTAGTTATTTCTTGCCTTCTGCTAACTTTTGAATGTGTTTCCTCTTGCTTCTCTAGTTCTTTTAATTGTTATGTTAGGGTGTCAATTTTAGATATTTCCAGCTTGCTCTTGTGGGCATTTAGTGCTATAAAGTTCCCTCTACACACTGCTTTAAATGTGTCCCAGAGATTCTGGTATGTTGTATCTTTGTTCTCATTGGTTTCAAAGAACATCTTTATTCTGCCTTCATTTTATTAGGTACCCACTAGTCATTCAGGAGCAGGTTGTTCAGTTTCCATGTAGTTGTGTGGCTTTGAGTGAGTTTCTTAATCCTGAGTTCTAGTTTGATTGCACTATGGTCTGAAAGACAGTTTGTTGTAATTTCTGTCCTTTTACATTTGCTGAAGAGTGCTTTACTTCCAACTATGTGGTCAATTTTGGAATAAGTGCAATGTGTTGCTGTGAAGAATGTATATTCTGTTGATTTGGGGTGGAGAGTTCTGTAGATTTCTATTAAGTCCGCTTGGTGCAGAGTTCAGTTCAATTCCTGGATATCCTTGTTAACTTTCTGTCTCATTGATCTGTCTAATGTTGACAGTGGGGTGTTAAAGTCTCCCATTACTATTGTGTGGGAGTCTAATTCTCTTTGTAAGTCTCTTAGGACTTCCTTTATGAATCTGGGTGCTCCTGTATTGGGTGCATATATATTTAGGATAGTTAGCTCTTCTTGTTGAATTGATCCCTTTACCATTATGTAATGGCCTTCTTAGTCTCTTGATCTTTGTTGGTTTAAAGTCTGTTGTATCAGAGACTAGGATGCAACCCCTGCCTTTTTTTTTGTTTTCCATTTGCTTGGTAGATCTTCTTCCATCCCTTTATTTTGAGCCTACATGTGTCTCTGCATGTGAGATGGGTCTCCTGAATATAGCAAACTGATGGGTCTTAACTCTTTATCTGATTTGCCAGTCTGTGTCTTTTAATTGGAACATTTAACCCATTTACATTTAAGGTTAATATTGTTATGTGTGAACTCGATCCTGTCATGTTAGCTGGTTATTTTGCTTGTTAGTTGATGCAGTTTCTTCCTAGCATTGATGGTCTTTACAATTTGGCAGTTTTTGCAGTGGCTGGTACCAGTTGTTCCTTTTCATGTTTAGTGCTTCCTTCAGGAGCTCTTGTAGGGCAGACCTGGTGGTGACAGCATTTGCTTGTCTGTAAAGGATTTTATTTCTCCTTCACTGATGAAACTTAGTTTGGCTGGATATGAAATTCTGGGTTGAAAATTCTTTTCTTTAAGAATGTTGAATATTGGCCCCCACTCTCTTCTGGCTTGTAGAGTTTCTGCCAAGAGATCCGCTGTTAGTCTGATGGGCTTCCCTTTGTGGGTAACCCGACCTTTCTCTCTGGCTGCCCTTAACATTTTCTCCTTCATTTCTACTTTGGTGAATCTAACAATTATGTGTCTTAGAGTTGCTCTTCTCAAGGAGTATCTTTGTGGCGTTCTCTGTATTTCCTGAATTTGAATGTTGGCCTGCCTTGCTAGGTTGGGGAAGTTCTCCTGGATAATATCCTGCAGAGTATTTTCCAACTTGGTTCTATTCTCCCCGTCACTTTCAGGTACACCAATCAGACGTAGGTTTTGTTTTTTCACATAGTCCCATATTTCTTGGAGGCTTTATTCATTTCTTTTTACTCTTTTTTCTCTACACTTCTCTTCTCACTTCATTTCATTCATTTGATCTTCAATCGCTGATACTCTTTCTTCCAGTTGATCGAGTCAGTTACTGAAGCTTGTGCATTTGTCACATAGTTCTCATGTTATGGTTTTCATCTCTATCAGTTCTTTTAAGGTCTTCTCTGCATTGATTATTCTAGTTATCCATTCATCCATTCTTTTTTCAATGTTTTTAGTTTATTTGCTCTGGGTTTGTACTTCCTCCTTTAGCTTGGAGAAGTTTGATTGTCTGAAGCCTTCTTCTCTCAACTCATCAAAGTCATTCTCCATCCAGCTTTGTTCTGTTGCTGGCGAGGAGCTGTGTTCCTTTGGAGGGAGAGAGGTGCTCTGATTTTTAGAATTTTCAGCTTTTCTGCACTGCTTTTTCCCCATCTTTGTGGTTTTATCTACCTTTGGTCTTTGATGATGGTGATGTACAGATGGGGTTTTGGTGTGGATGTCCTTTCTGTTAGTTTTCCTTCTAACAGTCAGGACCCTCAGCTGCAGGTCTGTTGGAGTTTGCTTGAGGTCCACTCCAGACCCTGTTTGCCTGGGTATCAGCAGCGGAGGCTGCAGAAGAGTGAATATTGCTGAACAGCAAATGTTGCTGTCTGATCATTCCTCAGGAAGCTTCATCTGAGAAGTGTACCCGACCATGTGAGGTGTGAGGTGTCAGTTTGCCCCTAGTCGGGGATGTCTCCCAGTTAGGCTACTCAGGGGTCAGGGACCCACTTGAGCAGGCAGTCTGTCCATTCTCAGATCTCAAACTCCATGCTGGGAGAACCACTGCTCTCTTCAAAGCTGTCAGACAGGGACATTTACATCTGCAGAGGTTTCTGCTGCCTTTTGTTTAGCTATGCCCTATCCCCAGTGGTGGAGTCTACAGAGGCAGGCAGGCCTCCTTGACCGGCGGTGGGCTCCACCCAGTTCGAGAATCCTGGCTGCTTTGTTTACCTACTTAAGTCTCAGCAATGGCGGGCACCCCTCCCCTAGCTTCGCTGCCACCTTGCTTTTAGATCTCAGACTACTGTGCTAGCAATGAGGGAGGCTCTATGGGCATGGGATCCTCTGAGCCAGGCATGGGATATAATGTCTTGGTGTGCCGTTTGCTAAGACCCTTGGTAAAGTACAGTATTAGGGTGGGAGTGACCCAATTTTCCAGGTGTTTTGTGTCACGGTTTCCCTTGGCTAGGAAAGGGAATTCCCTTCCCCCTTGCACTTCCTGGGTGAGGGGATGGCTCTCCCTGCTTCGGCTCTCGCTCATTGGGCTACACCCACTGTCCTTCACCCACTGTCCAACACTGCCCAGTGAGATGAACCCAGTACCTCAGTTGGAAATGCAGAAATCACCCATCTTCTGTGTCATTCATGCTGAGAGCTTGAGGCTGCAGCTGTTCCTATTTGGCCATCTTGGCACCACCTCCGAAGAATTTTCTTAATCTGACAAATGATATTTGCAAAACTCCTAAATCAAGCAATATCATACTTAATGGTGAAGTAGATGCAGTGGTGGAAGTTTTTTCCTTGAAGTGCTGAGCAAAACAAGAATTTTCTTTATGATGACTTCTATTCAACATTGTACTAGAAGTCTGCGTGAAATAAGGCAAGAAAAATGAATATACACATACGAATTATCCCATAAACCAGCAATTTCATTCCCAAGAACTATATATATGTAACAAATATATACATATGTGCAGCAAAATATACATACAATAATGATCTGAGTGACTGTATTTGTAGTAGCCAAGAACTAGAAGCAATCTAGGTGTTCATCAATTATTTAATGGACAAGTAAATTATAATATGTTCATACAATCCCACAGGCAATGAAAATGACCTACTGCTACATGCAATAATATCAGTGAATCTCATAAGCGTACTATTGAACAAGAAATGTCAGACAAAAAGGAATGTATATTGAATGATTTTGTGTATATAAAATTCAAAAACATACAATATTGAACCATAGTGTCAAAGGTCGGAATACTAGTTATCTTTGGGAGAAGAAAGAAGTAATATTTAGAGGTTACCAAAAATGCTTCTAGAACACTGACATGTTCCATTTCTTGATCCAAGTGGTGTTTACTTGTATGTTTTACTGGTTTCACCATATGCTGTAAATTATGATTTGTGAACTTTCCTTCATGTATATTATACTTAAATAAATTTGATTTTAAAAAACATAAAAAGCAATAAAAATCGGTAAGGGAAGAAAGCATGTTTCCATTAATGAGCATGGACAGCTTATACACTGACAAGGAAGGACAAAGAAAATCTAAAAAAAAATACATTGATGAACTCAAAATGAATATTAATAACATGAAGCTTATTCAGTGCAAGAGAAAAACAGTCTTAACCATTAATAAGCCTAAACCCATCATTATGTTGCAGTGTCTTGGGAATTAATTTTAATATAGTTTCTCATAGCTCAGTCATTTCCAGAAATACCTCATAGCAGAGAAAGCTAATTGCAGCCCTTAAAATATTCTTCCTTTATACACAAGATTCACAGGTCCAGGGAAATCTAGACAAATGGCCCCCAATAATAAGGCCTGTTTTTCTCAGCCTCTGCTGCAAATAGTAGGATTATGTGTCAACATCCTGTATGATGGAATGTGAAAAGAAATTGTGTCTACAACATCTGGATCATGCCCCAGGAGTGTGTGCTCCCCTGTGCCTTCTCTACAGCATGACCATGGGGCTAGAGCTGCCATATTTCAACTGAGAGATGAAGCCATGAGCTGAGGATGGAAGAGCCACCCAAAGTGCCCTGTTCTGGCACATCTCCAGACTGTTAAATGAGAGATAAATACTTTTGTTTAAGCCATTTTTAAGTTGGATCTTTGTGTCTGAGGCAGATGGCCCATTTTTTAACCAGTAGCCAATTAAGAGAAACTAAATCAGCTACTGGTTAAAAAGAAAAAAAAAAATCACAGCCAGAGCAGACATTTTTAAAGATAATTAGGTGAATTTGAATACAGACTGAATATTAGACATTGATTCATTGTTCTTTTCTTAGGTGTGTTAATTGTGTTGTGGTTATATTGGTTGTTCTTAGGAGATTCATACTGAAATCTTACTCTCTAATGGTCTGGTTATGTAGGCATATATGATAGATAAAAGATAATATGTCTGGGCATGGTAGCTCACACCTGTAATCCCAGCACTTTGGGAGGCCGAGGTGGGTGCATCACTTACGGTCAGGAGTTAGAGACCAGCCTGGCCAACATGGTGAAACCCTGTTTCTACTAAAAATACAAAATTAGCAAGGTGTGGTGGACCATGCCTGTAATCCCAGCTACTCGGGAGGCACAAGAATTGCTTAAACCCGGGAGGTGGAGATTACAGTGAGCCAAGATTGCGCCATTGCACTCCAGCCTGGGCAACAACAGCAAAACTCCATTTCAAAAAATAAATAAATAAGATAATGCAAATATGGCAAATATTAATGATTAAATCTGGGTGATAAGTATACAAATTTGGTTGTATTATTCATTGACATTTTCTGTGTGTTTAAATTTTTCACAACAAAAATTTGAAATAGTAAAATAAATAAGACAGATCTTTTTGATAGAATCTAGTATGTACTAGGAGCTGTTAGAGCACAAAGGCAAGGCCCTGAGTACAACACGGAGTCATCAGAATAAAGGCTAATGGCTCTTTAACACAGCAGACAGGTTTGCACTGTGTTGCCATTATTCATCCTATACCTAGAGAGAATGTGCTTTCTTCTTGCTCAGATTAGCTTGTAGATTATTGACAACTTTGCCAGTGTTCTTCTGTAATTCAGGTTAAATGACAGAAACTAGTCTGAAAATAGTATTTTGCATTGTTTTGAGTTCATAGTGTGAGCATGTTCAGTTTAATGCACTTTATTTGTTCATGGTTAAATGTGCTTTGCCTATCTTCTGTGATCCATCTCGTACACTGCAGTGGAATTCATCTTAATTGTGTACTCTGCACCTGCTACTGTCTTCTATGCAAATGTTATCATAGTAATAATAATGATGATGTTTCTTTGTTTCTGAGTGTGGCAAAGCCACACTGTGAAAAACTAACTGCTAGAAAATAAATATAAGCGAACACAGATAACCTTATGCAGGAATGAAACACTTAAAATCTCATCAATGTGAGATCCGTATTAAGATCGCATCTATAGAATTTTACTTAAGCTGGACTGTGGGCTCGTTATAATTTAATAGATCTGACTTATCTGTCTTCAGATCAAAGTGTCTTTTTCCCATAGGAAACTGCCTCCAATACAAGTTTGAGATTTTTGAGTTTTTCTTTATATATTCCTCAGATTAGTATCTGTTCTGTTTATTGATGTTTGCCTGTATTGCATGGTTTAAATTTGTCAGACTAAGAATTTGGAATAACATCACGTTTCTGTGAATAGGCAGAATATTAGTCAATATTATATATATAAACATATATGGCTAAATTAGTCAATGACATAGCTAGAAATTACATGAGTTACTGTATTTAAAAAGTTAAACGAAAAAATCTGACTATCCAGAGGGATAGAAAAAACTAATTACTATATTGGACCACTTATCATCAGACTGAGTAGAAAACAATAATTTGAAGGAACATTGCAAAATACTAAGGAGTCCTGTCCATATTCTATTATCAAATAATTGTACCAAAAATTAGAAACTTTTATATGAAGGAAATTTTTGATACCTCATATATTCAAAAGTAGTAATTTTTCCCTTCTCTTGCTTACTTTCAGAAAATTTAGATTAAAAAGTCATCATATTTCTGCAGGACTTTTTAAAAAAAGAACAGACAAGTAAGAACAATTTATGTGCTTCTTCTTACAGTTGAAACAAAGGTTTCTTTAATGGCTGAATAATGAACTCCAAAGTATTAGTCTTAGTAACAGAATAATTAGGCAACATTATGACCAGATATTTTATTTCAAAACATTTCAATATTACAAAACAAATGTTTTAAATTGTCCTTTAGTTATGAAAGATTGTAACCTTCTTTACAGAAATAGATATCTATTTCTTTACACAAGTAAAAAATATGATTTCAGAAATTCAGGGGATTCAGATTAAAGTTACTAGGTGCTAAATGCTTGAGGCTCAAAAAGAAAAAGAAAAACAAAGTTGCCATTACCCACTGACATGGAAACAGACAGACACCACTACTACTGACAGTCCTGTCATTCAATTTCAAAAACTTATAGATGGGAATGTTCTACAATGATTGTAGCTCTAAAATATAGAGTACACCATTTCTTAAGGATAAACTTTCAAGGTACAATTGAAAACCTTTGTTCTCAGATTAGTCAGTCTGAAAGGACATACATAAAATATTTACAAGGTCTATTTCGTGCCAACAAACTGCTCTAGAAGATTAGCCAGAGTCTTCTTACATCTAAGCCACTGCTTATAGTAAGGAAAATATCTTAGAAGTCTATTTATATTAGAATATATAAACTTACTATTTAGCAAGTTTATACTGTGATGTGCCAAACAGCATCCTGTTTCTTTAGATTCAGAATCCTATTTATGGCTAAGAAAATCACCGTGATAACCAGAAACACTCTTGATTTTTGTTAATCATCCTTGCAGATCACATTTTCACTTCCAGCTTTGGATATTGTTTCTCTGTAATAAAATACTAGCAATTTAACTTGATAATTCTTCTGAGCTTGCATAGAAAAAGAAAAGCTTAGGTATGACTGAGAAGATTTTCCTGTTTGTTTTTTTTTTTGTTTTTTGTTTTTTTTCCCCAAAGGAGCTCATCATCATCTATAGCTAGGATGTTATTTTGTTTTCTTGCCTTTTGTTTTACAGGAATGAAAATAACACTCGTCTTTGGTCTAGAAGTAATTTGTACTTGGTATCATTCAATTCAACACTATTTCAGTTTAATACACTTGCTTCGTTCCTGGAAATTATGTTTAAACAAAGTGACTTTCAATTCCTGCTTAAGTACATGAGAGTGAGGAAGGCCACCATATCTGTCACCTCATTCATCACCAGGCTGGAGTTGACTGACATAGCAGGCAAAGCATCATCCCCTTCTGTCACATCCCCCCTGATGCAGCCGAATGCTGGACCTCCCTCCCCTAGCTACTTTGTCATTATGGCAGTTCTACATATAGAAAGCATTTGAGAAATTTTACAGGCTGGTAAAATTATTCTGCAAATCTCCATTTTAAAAAAATATATCTTCCAGATGGATATTTTTTGTCTCAAAGTTTTGACTAATTATGTCCTGAAATATATGGTTCCTTTTAAAATGATTCATTGGAAATTTGAACTTCATAAGAATCAAATAATACTTTTCAGGTGGTTTTTAAACCACTTGGTTTGAGGCTCCACTAAATACTATCCTTAAGCCACAGATTTCTTCTTCAAGTGAAAGAAAATCCTTTTGTTGTTAGCTTATTCCAGGATTTGTTTTAACATGAAAAATCAATATTTGGAATACTGGACTGAACTCTTGCCCCTCCCTACCTATCCTCTCTCCTTTTTTTTTTTTTTTTAAATTTTCAGGGACTAAGAAAAAGAAGACATCTGAGTCACAAAAGCAATAAGCAGTCAACTCAACCTTTAAAGGTAAGTGACAGTATTGCAAATTTGCTTTCTCAACAGAAAAATAATATGACTAAAGTAATTGGCAGAAATGTCTTTGAAAGTCATCAGAACATGGGTTGTCCTTATAAATTCCATAGTCACTAATTTTCTGTTAAATATTTTAACAGAGCCATCAGTTTTTGTCTTCACGTTGAATGATAAGCTTTCTAAGAATGGGAAATTGGAAATGTCACATTACTTTTTGCCCCATATCCTCAATTTATCCTTGGTGATGGATAAGTAATGAGCCCTTGAACTCCAGAGTCACTTCAAACACTCAAAAAAACAACTCTGCAACTATACCAGTACATTTTAATTCCTATGAGCAAGAGAGTATTAATTACATCACAGAAATCATTCTGGCTAATGAGACTGCAGCTATTCTCACTTGCTAAATGATATTGTATCATTTAAAGAGTCAATTCCTATGTTGCCTCATCTCTTTTTCATGATGATGTCAACTAAGTAATTGATGAATATCTCAACAATATCTCAACAAAGTTGGTGTTCTGTCTTTTAAGTGGCTGAGTTTAAATGTTTCCCTAAATAGCTAATGACAAGGTGGTGTTTTGATGAAGATTCCTTTTGTTTGATGTCTTTCTCTAGTTCACATTCTTTGCTGCCCTGGTTCACTGCTGGTCTATTTATATGTTTTCTTGTTTGTTTTTTCTGCCTAGGCTTTCTATTCATTCCTTGACTTAAGATGAAAACTATAGCCACCTGAACCCTAACTTGTTGGTATTCTGGACTCTTCTGCTAGAAATGACTTAATTTTACTACTCCATACAGCCTGCTGGCTCTCTGGGTTTCTCCAGCTCCCCTCATGTATGCACAAGCCTTTCAGGTTCTATCTGATTGCTCAGCTGTCCAGTTTCTTTCATCCTGTCTCTCCCTAGATTTTTCCTAAGTGTCATCTTCTATTTTTCTGAAAGTCAACTACTCTTTGACAAGCCCACTCTCTCCATTCCTATAGCATCATATTCTTGAACTGCCAACTTCCTAAAAATGTGATAGCCACAACTTCTCTATTCAAAGCCTCCTTCACAGACACTTCTAGGACATTGGGACTGAAAAGGGACTTATCCAACCATTTTCCTTTAGGGTAAAGGAAACTGCAGTCGGAAGAGGTGAGTTACCAAAATTAACCAGTAATTGACCACAAAGCCAGAACTAATCCCAAGGTATTTTAATGGCAGAGAATTGTATTCCAGGGAGCCAAGAATTCAGACTTGGCTCCTAGTAATATAGTTCTTGTTCCCAGAGATCCTGAGTTATGTCTACTTGGTGATCAATTTCCTTCAGTTGCCATAAGCTTTAGTAGTGTGCAACTGAAATGCAAAGAATGAGGTCTGAAATCTGCCTAGGCATTTAGCAACAACACTTCAATAATTTGATTGCGCTTCACTCTCTGTAGCCAGAGAGAAATCTACTGAATTTGCATATGAGTTGGAAAAGGGACATTTTATTGTATACAAAAAAAATGAATTTTGCTTTTGTTTGGTTGGAAAGAATGTTCTGAATCATCCCATTGGATATTAAATAACATAATTTGGCAGAGGTTTTCAGCCTTTGTTGATCTTCCTCCGTTATTATTTTGCTTAACTACCATGATAAAAGACTTGTTCATTGATCCTCTCTGTGGCATATTCTTTGGTAGCTTTGATTTTTTAAAAAAATCTACCCACCCTGTTTTGAAAAGTTCTGGGCCTCCTAAGATGCCTTACTTCTGTTTTCTCAGAGCTCCCACCCCCATCTGGTGGTATCTTCAGGGTGGATCATTAATGTGCCCTTCACTGTGCCCTTCTGAAGCCTTACTGGGAGCAAAATTTTACTTATTCAGTTTAACTGTTCATGAGTGGATGGCTTATCTATTGCAATCAGCTCCTGAGTCGGACTTGTCAGTTTGTGGAAAATTGTTCAGAGATGAAGCAATTGTTTGTTTGGTTCTTACTGGTATTCGTGAGCATCCTTGGCAACTTGTAATGCCGTACATTTGGATAGCATTTCATGGCTGGCCGGGCGTGGTGGTCACGCCTGTAATCCCAGCACTTTGGGAGGCCGAGGCAGGCGGATCACAAAGTCAGGAAATCAAGACCATCCTGGCTAACACAGTGAAACCCCGTCTCTACTTAAAATACAAAAAAATTAGCCGGGCGTGGTGGTGGACGCCTGTAGTCACAGCTACTCAGGAGACCTAGGCAGGAGAATGGCATGAACCCGGGAGGCGGAGCTTGCAGTGAGCTGACATCACGCCACTGCACTCCAGCCTGGGCGACAGAGCAAGACTCCATCTCAAAAAAAAAAAAAAAGCAAGCATTTCATGGCTTTACATCATGTCACTTAAGCCTTTGAGGTAGGCAGGGCTGATACTATCTCCAGTTTATAGCAAAAGAATCTTTAGCTATAGAGAGATTAAGTGACTCGTCCAAAGTCACTTAGATAGTAAGTGGCAAAGTTAAGACTAGAATCGCAACCTGATGCCACTCTGCTAATTAACCTTTAAGATTGTCTTTGTCTTTTTTCCCCACTCAAATTTGTCTGAAAGAAAGAGACACTGCACATTTAGAAGCAGGACCAGAGAAACATTTTCATTCACAAAAGGAGGAGTGGGCTACCACTGTTCCAAACTGCAAGAAAGATTTAGGTTCTAGTTCTAAAATTGCTAATTTAACAGAATGCCAATTACAGAGACAAACAAGCAAATGAAAGTTTGATCTCATGGCTGGGCACAGTGGCTCACACCTGTAAACCCAGCACTTTGGGAGGCTGAGGCAGGTGGATCACTTGAGGTCAGGAGCTCAAAACCAGCCTGGCCAACATGGTGAAACCCCGTCTCTACTAAAAATACAAAAATTAGCCGGGCGTGGTTGCACATTCCTGTAGTTCCAGCTACTCGAGAGGCTGAGGCAAGAGAAATGCTTGAACCCGGGAGGCAGAGGCTGCAGTGAGCTGAGATAGCGCCACTGCGCTCCAGCCTGGCCAACAGAGTAAGCCTCTGTCTCAAAACAACAACAAAAAACAAACAAACAAAAACAAGTTCAATCTTGAGTTTACTTGACCACTAATCACATTTCTATGCAACAACTGATTAAAAGCATGCAGTGTGCTCAGAGTCAGGCTCTCAAACACTCTCCTTGCTCAGTACCTTACAAAGAATGTGTGGGCATTCTGTTGTGTGACTAATGAACAGTGTCTGTGGGCGATGCCACAAAACAGAACTTTTCGCAAGTTAGAGAATTCTGGAAAGGCCAGGTAATTTTCCTATGTGGCTGCCACCTGTCATGTGAACTTTTAGACTTGCTAGGAAACACTGAGGATTCTCAAAAAAAAATATTAAAATGGAAGAAAGAGCAGGGGAACAGATGGCTCTTGTTACAGATCACCAGAACTGTCCTCAAGAGTATGCAATTGCTTAGGACCCATAGAAAGCACCAAGGCTGCAAATACAGCGTATAAACTCACAACCAGTAAACATTTTTACACATAGGAGGCATTCCTAATAAAAGTGCTGCTGATAGAGTCTTTCCATGAACTGAGCTATGTTCACGTATCTCTTACTGTCCTCAGTGGTCTAAACTGGACCGTCCAAACATGGGATATCCTTCTAGCCCTCCAAGGAGTGTTCCTTGGGACCTGAAAAGAAGCTTTTATAACAGTTTCTCATGGGGCCACTTTTTGTGAGTGGGGAGTTGGTAACTAACAGCCGGGAGAGAGGGACTAATACTTAATGCTCTTTCATGTGAAACCCGCCCTAAAGGAGTTGTAAAAGTCTAATAGTTACGTTTTCTGATATCAGTGTTTTCTATCTCGACTTTGTGGCATATTCCTTCAATCTCTGCATTGATAATATGTTTCTCCTCTCAGCCCCAAACTGATCTATCAATTTCCAAAATTTTTCAGTCAGTTGAAATTTCATGAGTTTTTTTTTTCCCCCCACAACCTACTTCTTTCAAAGAAGTGTGGTGTGTACTTCTTGTTAGTTACCCTGTTCTTGTTTTCCCAGCTTTACCTTTATGGTGTCATGGCCCAGTTGTATGGAAGAGTAAAAAGACCTGCAATCCGGGCTCCCAGCCATGCTGGTCAAAGACATTCCATAACTTAAAGAAAATCAAATGCCTGAGCAAACATAGCGGGTTCCACTTTCGTAGAGGAGGCATAGAACACAAACATCTCAGGCTGTAAGCCCTCCTGCTAAGACTTCTACAGAAAATTCAAGCCTGCTGTACACAGGAAAACAAAGCTTGCTTTTTTTTTTCTATCACACTTTAAGTATGTTACCTGGTTTCTTTCAAGTCTGGGGCATACCTGAAATATTTAAAGGAAAAGATAATTAGGTACTACTCAAGTACCACCAAGAAGAAAACGAAGGGTGTGAAAATGGGTCAGTAAACTGGCTGCCTCAAAACCATTTTGATCTCCATATTCAAGACCAGAAGTAAACAGTATCCATGCCCAGATAATGAAATATAATAGCTCAGCTGCTTGGGCATCAAAGAGCCCTGAACATCATAAATCACCATTAAACTGTAAACTAAACAAGTGCACATTACAGAGTTGAGTTCACAGGGGGGAAAAAAATGAATAATGCTTTCACCTTGGCAAAAGTTGAGTTCTCATAAAAATAATTTCCTCCCGTGGCTGGGCACTGTGGCTCATGCCTGTAATCCCAACACTTTGGGAGGCCAAGGTGGGAGTCCAAGACCAGCCTGGGAAACATAGTGAAACTCTGTCACTACAAAAAAAATGTAAAAACAGCTGGGTGTGTTGGTACATGCCTGTAGTCCCACTTACTTGAGAGGCTGAGGCTAGAGGATCATTTGAGGCCAAGAGGTTAAGGCTGCAGTGAGCTAGGATCATGCCACTGCACTCCAGCCTGGGCAGCAGAGCCAGACCCTGTCTGAAAAGACAACAAAAAAGAAGTTCTTTCCTGCTGTTACTGTCGTGCATCTGTGAGTATGATCAAGACATGATGACTCTGGGTCTTCATTTCAGGTTAATATGAATGGAAAGACTCTGAACACCTCTACTTCATATTGCGATAACAACTGAAGCATGCTTCCAGTCAGAATTACATTTCACCATGCGTTGCCACTTATTTTTTTGCTCAGGACAATAATATCCAAGTCTAGAGAAAATGAAGATGCCTAGCATGTTGCAACCAACCTTCATCACACAGGAGAGGAAGCCAGCAGCAAGCAAGCAAGAAAATAGTTTCTCTTAGAAAAAAATAATAATAATAATTCCTTTGGACTTTACTGTCACCATTTCTGAAAGAAAAAGCTAGAGTTAGTGGACAAGTTAAAGGATTTGTTTTCTAAGCCGTTGAGAAAAAAACACTGGTCAAAAGCAAAACCAGCACAGTCTTTATTTTGTTCACATGAAGTGCCCTTGTGACTTCAGTCTTTTATACTCCACCCAACTATCAGGTCTACAACTTCTACAGTTTCTGCACATGCATTTTCCAAAAGCATATGTGTCAAAAATTATAAGTCTTGGAGTCTGTCTGATTCTCTACAGTTGGAATCTGTCTCCTTGAAGTATGGGGTTAATTCAGATTCCTAATGAAATAATAAGTTAAATTTCTACGGAGTAACCAGCTGGGAGTTTTTAAACCTGCCTACACATCTAAAATTTGCCAAAAGAGTCTCACCTTTCAGCTTGTGATACTTACTATGTGCAAAATCCCATGGACACAAACAGGAAATGACAAAGGAACAAAAATATTTTAATTAAATAATATAATGGAGCTACCTTTTAAAAATGCCATCCTCAGTCCCTATAGCTATCTCATTCTATACCTATCAACAGTCTAAACGTTTAAAAAATGAAATATGCCCATTATTAATGTTGACCCTATTTGTAGTGAGAAGGTATGATTGCTTCAGATTCTGTGACAATATCCTGTCTATACCTTGTAGCTCTATTTAAATTGATTTATGTATCTTTATATAGCATATACAGGACAATATGGTGCATACTTTCTTGGAGTTTGAGGAGAAAGAGAAAAGTGAGAATTTTTCCCCAATATCTTCTTTTAAAAGATTAACAGTAAAATAACCCAAAAATTTTATCAGTGGTGACCATGAAGAGAAACTCATTGAGTTTTGTTGGTTTATTACACCCAAGCACCAAGAGCTAAAAATATATTTTTTAAAATATGCCAAGGGATTCAAACATATTTTGTTTTGTTTTGTTTTTGTTTTTTTGAGATGAAGTCTCACTCTGTTGCCCAGGCTGGAGTGCCATGGGCACTCACTGCAGCCTCCGCCTCCCAGGTTCAAGTGATTCTCCTGCCTCAGCCTCCCGAGCAACTGGGATTACA
Source organism: Theropithecus gelada (assembly GCF_003255815.1). Taxonomy (NCBI): domain Eukaryota; kingdom Metazoa; phylum Chordata; class Mammalia; order Primates; family Cercopithecidae; genus Theropithecus; species Theropithecus gelada. The sequence goes on along the minus strand of NC_037679.1, from coordinate 119,497,117 downwards.
GGCCTCTGCCACCCTGATCGGCTAATTTTTGTATTTTTAGTAGCGACGAGGTTTCACCATCTTAGCCAGGCTGGTCTCCTATTCCTGACCTCAGGTGGTCTGCCCCCCTTGGACCCCAAAAGCGCTGGGATTACAGGCATGAGCCACCATGCCCTGCCCAAACATAAGCTTTTGTTGCAGGACTTTTCCTTAGTTTAGCTAAAGATAGGGTTCTTGTCTGTTCCACAGCCATGAAAATTGAGGCTCGCAGACGGTTAAAGGGTGAGTAAAGCAGGGTTTTATTGGATGAAAAGGGGGTTAAATGGGGGAAACAGGGATCCTCTGCAAGGCCACAGTCCCCTGCTAGAGAGCTTCCCGCCAGGCGTTGGAATACCATGTTCACACAGGAAGAGGCGGGACCCGTCTCTTCGCTGCAAAGGGCCGAACCCAAGGCTCCGCCTCAGTGGCAGGCTGGATGGAGTTTCTCCAGGGAACCCCTCCCACCTGGCCGTCTCACTTTTATACTAGTGTTCATAGAATATTATTGACAAAAGCCCAAAAATAGAAACAACACGTGTCCATCGACAGGTGAATGGATTTAAAAAATCTGGTGTATAATACAATGAAATGTTATTCAGTTATTAAAAAAAAAATGAATTCTAATACATGCTACAACGTGGATAAACTTGGAAACATGATGTTAAATGAGATAAGCCATACATAAAAGGATAAATATTATGTAATTTCACTTATCTGAATAAAAAATGTATAGAGATGGAAAGTATAACAGAGTTTACTAGGGCTGGGCTGGGAAGGGGAGAATGAAAGCTATTATTTAATGGGTACAGAGTCTGTGTTGGAGATGATGGAAAATGTTCAGGAAATGGATAGAGGTGATGGCTACACAACATTGTGAATATACTTCATGCCACTGAATTGTGCATTAAAAAGGTTAAAATGGTTTACAAAGTACTTCTAATAAAATATAACTAGTATTTCCAAGATGGAAAAAAATGATATTCTAGTCTCAAGCATCTGAGAAGATATCCATTGCTCAACAAAACAACTTTACATATACTTTCTGGTTATATTTCAGCATAAATATTTTCTTGTTGCTGGGCCACACCGTTCACATTATTTCCTCATTTTTGGACACTCCAGAGCAGACTTGTACATTTTCAGAAAACTGTCAATAACACTTTTTGCCACTTTGCACCATTAAGTGTTATCTTTGAATCATGTGTTGGCCAAATCGTGTAGACTGTTCTGTTTTTTTCATGGTTACTAGAGAAACTGTGCAGTCATAATGTTTTGAAGAGACTAGCAGGAAATTTAAGAGTGCACAATAAAAGTTAACTTATTTCATGGTTTAAAATTTCTTCCAGCTGTCTCCATTTGTGATGATTATCATGTTCACATGGGGAGTATAAACATACAACCAAAAGGGCTCTGGTGACTATGGCCAATAAGCCATCTCACCCCTCACAGACTTCCCTCCCAACCTCTTTCCCTCAAAGATTTGTAATAGGAACACGTGAAACAAGTGGTATGTAAGGTTCAGGTGTTTTCAATTATTTCCCTCCTATGAACAGAGGTTTCCTGGATCCAAAACATGTTTCAGCTCAAAGGGTTTTCCTTATTTTTGAAGATGGTATCATCTCAGGAAAATTTCATCTACATATCTCTGATTCACCAATGCTTCATTAAGAAAGCATCTCCTCGGAGCTCTTCTACACAATTATTTCCTCCATGAGTGGCCAAAAATGTGGTACATTTAAGTATGTCTTTTGTAAAGTGTGCTCTTAGAAAGTATATAACCTTTGCCCTTGCAAGAAAGAGAGAAATGAATGCTCAGCACTGGGATTTGTGGTAGATTCCTTGTCAGTTACATCACCACAGAGCAGTCCAGCACAATGCCTCCACTATCTTCCTGCTCAGGGACTGTCACTCTCCCTCTAGTATGGCATAGGTGAGGGAAGATAGACTCATCTCTGATGGTATAAATAATTAACTGCCTAAATGTTGTTGGTCATGCAAGACAATTCAGGGATTATAAAGAAAGAATATAATGTTTTTCTGCAGCATTTTATTTTCCTAAGTTTCTACGAATAAAAAGCTAAAAGATTGATTTTTAGGTTTCAACAGCCTTAGATAGCAATGGGCTTTATCTTATGGTTTCAGAAATTTGCCACTTCATCAATGCCCTCTGCAAGTTAGCAGCAGCACTCTGTTTATAAATATCTTGCGGAATTGTGAGCATTACTTCATTAACATTTGAATGAGCAGCATTAATAATATTCATTTTAGGGAAACAAATTCATCTACAGATGGATGAACTAGATGAATACAATGAAAAATAAATCCAAAACTTTACCTACTGCTTTATACTCCCAAATGGATAAACATTTTAAACTATCCTGCCTCCACACACTCACACACACATGCACACACTTTATGATTTTGGCAGGAAATAGTAAAAGAAAATATGAAATGGTAAGCACTGGTCCTATGATAATGTTTTTGATTAATTACCAATGAGCTTTGAAAAGAAATCCAAATTTTCAGATAAGTATCAGGGCTAGAGTTCTTTTAGAGGGCAAACTTTTGCTATTCTTGGCCCTTACTCCAGTGTCTAAGTAGAGGAAACATTAGCATTTAACCAATCTAAGTTTTACATTTGTAATAACAATACAACTTTGCAGCAGCTGTTGCTCAAAGAGTACAAAGCTTCAGTTAAACAGGATGAATAAGTTCTGGAAATCTATTTTACAGCCTGGTGACAGTTAATAATAATGTATTGTAGACTTGAAGTTGCTTAAAGAGTAGATCGTGTTATGTTTTCGCCATAAAACAAATGTTAAGTATGTAAGCATAAATATTATTTTGATTAAATTAATCATTTCACAATATATACATACCTCAAAATACCATGTTGTACACTGTAAATGTATACTATTTTTATTTGTCAATCCTATCTTAATGAAGCTGGGGGAAAACAACTAATATGACTTTGTGCTTAGGCAATATAGATGGTTACCACTCAATTATCTATGATTATGAAAGTACTCACTTAAAATATATCTATATAGATTTAGTCATAATCATATTCTTTGGAATACATTATAGTGACAAACCAGAGACAAGTAGAAATTTTGTTTTATTTTTGAGGTTTTGCTTTCCTAAACTTTTACTTTTCGTAGGCTAAAGATAGTTTCACTATATTCAATGCCATAAGATTATCAGCCTGTTATTTAAATTTTACAGCAATATGAAAAAATGTAAAACTTTTGGAATTGTTTGAGAACAGTATTATTCTGTCCTAAATAAGTTACATATGTATCTGGATTGTGGTCCTGAAAATGAGGGGAAAGCTTCTCTAAATAAGAAGTCAATATGATTACGAAGTTACCAAATTTTACCTTAATATCAACAGATTGCAGAGGTCAGTAATAAAACTCTTTTCTACCTTCTATCTGCATAGCACATTGTATTTTATACTAGTCAATGAATAGAGTTCAGACAGAAGGAGCAATGTAGTCACCAGGAGCATAACTACCACAAGAAATGGTTTTCAAGTTTATGTCTTATGCCTCCTACTAATGGAGAAAACAGGAAGCCTCCTGGATAGGTTGGGGTGGGAAAGGAATCTACTTCCAAGACTCCCCATTCACATGGTTGGCAAAGTGGTCCTGACAGCACATTCCTATCCACAACGTCCTCTCCTTAAGGCAGCTTGGGCTTCCTCACACCTGGTCCCTAGGTTCCAAGGGTGAGTGGCCTAAGAAACAGGAAGTGGGAGCTGCCTATTTCTTAGGGTATGGATGCAGAAACCAACAGCATCCCTCAGACATGTTCTATTAGTCAAGCAGTTACAGAGCCTAGGTTCAAAGGGAGGGAAAATAGACCTCACCTCTCTGTAGAAGGCCTGGCAAAGGATTGTGTGCCATTTAAAACCCATTATTATTTGTAAATTGCCAACCAATTACACACTATCAACTTGATCTTGCCTTTCTAAATGCACTGGGAATGGGAATGTCTGCCCCAATCACTGACAATAAAATATATTCCAAGTCCACCCCAAATTCAGTTGGTGGACCCATCGAATCCTGATGTTTCAAAGAATCAGAACAGGGAAGCAACTATGGCCTTTTATGTTTTGGGTGGGTATATAGTGAATTTAATTGAAATAAGGAGAATCTGTTTGAATACTTCTCTGAAGCAACAATTGGTTTTACAGATTATAAATTAACTCTTAATTCCTTGCACCACCTTTCCAGGGCTCCTCCACATCTTTCCCTCTTCCTTTAGTCACTAAAATCCACTAGGATTAGCTGGAGATATACTGTGATGGGCTTGTAGTTTTGTTTAGTTTTTACCTTTCGAGCTTATTTTTCCCTGTTATGCATTGTAATCACCAGATATTTTTTGAGCATCTATTATACACTAAGCATGAAAATAATGTGTAAGAATAATACATTGTTCATGCCTTTAAGGAAGTCATAGACCAGTGGGAAAGACACTTGTAACCAAATATTTAAAGAATCATAGAAGTACTATAACAAAACTAAATACAAGACCCTGAGGGTTCTTTGAAGAAAAATAATTGCAGATAGGTGCCAAGGAGCTGATTTTAAGAGAAAGGCTAGATGTTTCAGGCTAATGGAGAAAAGGAAGGCTGATCAGGACATGCAGCAAATACATGGAACACACTGGGCAGCTTTAAGGAATGGTCATTTATATTGGTACATTTAGAATATGGAATAAAAGAAGGAACAAGGAGATGAGTCCAGAAAGGTAGATTGAGTTACATCTTGAGCTTTGTATTCTGGGGCCAAGTGGTAAGAGAAAGAGTAATCCTAGCTTCTCCTTTGGAATCTAGCAGCATGTAGGATGGTAAGAGATGAAGACAGAATTTGTTCCACTATAAAATAGTGGTTATTTTTCTAAGAAACCTCAACTTTTTCAATCTTGCTTTTTATGACTTGCTTTCAAAAAAAGGTTTAATAAAAAATATGGATCATAGCATTTCTAGCTTACATGTATAGATATAAAACCTAAAACTTATTGATCAAATATGGTGACGATATCTAGCTTTGACTTCAGAGTAAATGTCTTCCTTTGCTATCAGCATAGGCTTCTTAAAATTCTTCTCTCCTTCATCATCTACTATCAGAATGAACAAAGCATAAAGTATTCAAGGCAGCCATGGTTTGTATGACAGATTTTTTCCCCTAAAAATTCAGTGTTAAGCCAATATCAATCTACACAGTGCAATTCATGATCGCTAATTAATAAATTACATATTGTTCCATCTCCACTATGAAAATATGCTATAGGGAAATTGACATGTGCAAGGAGCTGTCTTAGGAAGTGAAGAAGGACATCCTTTAAGAGTATGAACTTAAATTGAAAAGTTGGGTTGAATTATTATGCTAAGCCTATGCTATAACATCTTCAGGTAAAAACTTGACAGAAGATGGGGAGATATTCTAGTCTTAAGACTTTTGAAAAAATGTGTTCATAAGATTGACTGATATGCTCTTCTAAACTTGTCCTACTGGTTTTGCCAAAATGCTGCACCATTTAGTTCACATTACTGTTCAAGATCCCACAATGACTGTTACTCTCCCATACTTTGAAATCTAAAGTAAATTCATGTTTGCGAAGTTTTCTGTTGATTTCTGGATGTATATCTCTCCTTTCTGTATTTATTTGTGCAATCACTGCCTCAATTAGCACCTTATTTTATGTAAATTATCAACTCCCTAAATGTTCCCAAGGACTCCAGCTTGCTAAAGTTACCTTATCCTTTTAAAAGGCCAACAAAAAATTGCCTTGTAATGCCCCCACAATGGGAAACCTATTGTCTCTCCTAATAACTCTGAGGAATGTTGGTTGTTTAGGGGTTACCCTCCCCTGGTCACTAATGACCTCCTGGTGAATTCTCCATGGTCTATCCTTGTGTTGCCTTCTGTGCATGCTGTTCTTTCCCAGCAGCACATCACCATCAGACTGGCACTACCCCAAATCCTCCAGCACCAAACTACTTTCTACACAAGACTGTATGTGTCCAGCCCACATTGCCTTGGGGCAATAGACAGAATTTATGTTACTTGGTCTATAACCCAGCAAATAACTTAGAACTGAATGTTTATTGTCTCTGAAGTCTTTTGGGCATTCCCATCTCTAGCAATTTCTCAAGGACTTTCTCCCCATATAGGCACATTACGTTGCTCCATCAACCTTCCTTTCTCGTCTAATTTCCTTAGCTTCATAGTTCAGTTCTAGCTCCTCCCCACAGACCCTCTGTAGACTTTCCTGTTACTTCTCTTACAGAAAGTTTCTCTTTCAAGCTTCTTTGGTTAAATAAGGTTAGACTTGTTTCAAAAGAAACATATTTCAGATATAACGTCTGCTGCATACTGCATTATACCCATTGCCCCACTCTCTTGATCAACATTTGATTTTCTCCGTACAAAATGCTAAGTTTCCTTTGGTAATTATTTTACAGAAAAAGGGGGAGAAATGATCAAGCACCTACGTGGTAATCAGCCACTGAACTAGATACTTTTAACTAGTTCTCATTTCATCCTCAGGCGGCACTGGACCCCAGCACCAGTAGCCAGCTAGAGCACATCTGTAGCTGCTCCATCTCTATCTGGCAAGAGCCATATGGTTTGCCTCAGTCAGTTGTTGATTTCACTTTCATAAAGGGATGCCACTTTGCCTTTTGTCACCCTGGAGTTGTGTTTGTCAAAGATTAGTCCCTACAGCAGTTGCAATGCATTAGGTGGGAGTTTGTTAGAACTCCAACATCTTAGAACCCACCCGGACCTACCAAATTAGAATCCACACTTTAACTCTCTCCCTGGGTGGTTAGTGTGCACATCAGATTTACAGAAGCACGAATCTCTACATATTACTATGTTCACAGTGTCTTTATAGATTCTTTTGATTAACGTCTGTATTCAATTAGGATTGCTGGCTCAGCATTAGAGGACATTGATGACCCTATATTTCCAGAAGAAAAAGCAAAATAACTGTGCAAAAATAAAGGAAAGGCTTTAGTTCTGAATTTAAACTATTTGCAAAAACCTAAAAACCGATTTTCATGTTTTTAGTCCCCTTCCGCACCTCTGTAAAATGGGGTTTCCTTTTTCCATACCTTAAATGTAAGAATGTAAGGGCTTCACTTCTAACTTTCATAAAATGATCCATTCCACCTAGATAATAGATTTACTACTCTTGCTCATTGGCAACTAAAGAGTATATACCTTCTTCAGATTTGTAATTGCCAAGTGTTTCAGAAATGAGGCCCCTGAAAAAGGGTATTATAGTGTAAACTTCACTTAATGTTAGAAAAATGTTATGGTCAATAGACCCTCTTTGAACTTCCCAGGTGGAGTTTTACTAGTTCTTTTGCAACTAGCAAAAAAAACCACTATGAATATCTGTCATTTTCCATAGTTTCTTTGCTAGCTGAGGGTTGGTTTGTTTGCTTATTTCTTGCTAACTTTTTAAACAGGAGGGATTAGAGAAAAGTAAGGGATAGTGTTACAGAATAATACATTACACATTATAGGCTTATCCAAAGCCTTCAGATACCGAACAAATTGTGGGGTGGAGAAGCAGGGACTTAAAAAGGTATTTGCTGAACCGGTTTTTATTTAAAGTGAAATAGTTTAAAAAGAAACTAAGCCTTCTAGTTTCCTTTAGATTTTTATCAGTACCATTTTTACAGTTTCTCTTTGGCATCAAAATACATCTAATATATTACTTCAAGTGAAACCAATAAATTTATAGCCACAACATAAAGATTTTGGAAGCTCTTTCAACATAAAGATTTTGGAAGTTCTTTCAAATACTTGAAATCAGTACATACAATCCTTATATCCTGAATCCTCATTCACCTTTTTATTTATCAATAATATCATCAGGTTTTCTTCTGTAATTTCATTTCTTTTGCAATTTCATTACAAGCATGTTTCTTCATAACTACTTAAAATGGCTATTGGGTCAATTATCTCATAATGTACTCACCCATTCACCTATGGGATATTTAAATTCCTTACCAAATGTTTCTCATTACAAACACTGCTGGGCTAGGCACAGTGGCTCACACCTGTTTTCCCAGCACTTTGGAAGGCTGAGGCCAGAGGTTCGTTTGAGCTCAGGAGTTCAAGACCAGCCTGGGCAACATAGTGAGACCCTGTCTCTCAAAACAGCAAGAAAACAAAAAACAACAATGCTTCAATAAGCATATTCATGCAAATTATTTTTCTATGTAAATACTTTTTTAAAAATAAAAATAATTTAGAAAGAAGTTGACTTTAATTGAAAACTCTAATTGGATAAAGTATATTTTCTAAATATGTCTCTTTCATTCTCAACTCTCAACATTTTTTTTTAATTTACAGAAGAAAAACACAAAAGTTAACTATCCAGGTGACTTAAATACACTTACTTTTTTCTCAATGATCTGTCAAGTTTGAGGTTAATTGCTTTTCGGCTGAACTTTGTTTAAATAGACATAACCAATAAAGGCTAGTTAGCAAGTTAAAGCTCTTGGTCCTCTGTCATATTTAGCTCTTCAGACTATTTATGTCCAAGTGTTTTAACCAAGGAGTTAAATGGTTTGATTTCACTTTCATACATTCTTTGGGGTTATTACGCAAGGAACTTAAGGTTTAACCATCAACCATGCCTTTATTTGTTTTTTTGTTTGTTTGTTTTTTGTTTTTTTTTTTTTTTTTGAGATGGAGTGTCACTCTGTCGCCCTGGCTGGAATACAGTGGCACAATCTTGGCTCACTGTAACCTCCACCTCCTGAGTTCAAGTGATGCTTCAACTTCAGCCTCTTGAGTAACTGGGACTACAGGCACACACCACCATCCCCGGCTAATTTTTGTATTTTTAGTAGAGGCGGGGTTTCACCATGTTGGCCAGGCTGGTCTCGAACTCCTGACCTCAAATGATCCACTCACCTTGGCCTCCCAAAGTGCTAGGATTACAGGCGTGAGCCACTGTGCCCAGTGTAACCATTCTTAAAGGCTCACATTGATATTTCCTTTTTAAAATAATTGTTTAATATAAATTTTTTTGAGACAGAGTCTCCCTTTGTCACCAAGCTGGAGTGCAGTGGCATGATCCTAGCTCACTGCAGCCTCGACCCCCGAACTCAAATGATCCTCCCTCCTCAGCCTCCCGAGGAGGCTGGGACTACAGGTGCACACAACCACACCTGGCTAATTTTTGTATTTTTTGTAGAGACAGGGTTTTGCCATGTTGCCAAGGCTGGTCTCCAGCTTCTGAGTTTAGGCGATCCTCCCATCTCAGCCTCCCAAAGGGCTGAGATTACAGGCATGAGCCACTGCACCCAGCCCACATTAAGACTTCTACACCGCCGGGTGCGGTGGCTCACGCCTGTAATCCCAGCACTTTGGGAGGCCGAGACGGGCGGATCACAAGGTCAGGAGATTGAGACCATCCTGACTAACACGGTGAAACCCCGTCTCTACTAAAAACACAAAAAAATTAGCCGGGCGTGGTGGCGGGCGCCTGTAGTCCCAGCTACTCGAGAGGCTGAGGCAGGAGAATGGCGTGAACCCGGGAGGCGGAGCTTGCAGTGAGCCGAGTTGGTGCCACTACACTCCAGCCTGGGCGACAGCGAGACTCCGTCTCAAAAACAAACAAACAAGCAAAAAAAGCATAATGAGTCAACAGACCTGTATTAATAATCCCTTACTGTAGCACGTAGATTTGTGTGAAATCCAAGGCTTCAGTTTCTTTTTGTTTTTCCTGATGAAAGTAGATGGACTATCTTAGAACTTTAAGATTAACTGTCTCTGACAACTATAAAAAATATCGTTACTGGGGGATGTAAAATTAAAGCTGATGGAGACTGCTGAAGTTAATGTGGTTCTGGGATTAACATGCAGGGTTATTTGGTCTCAGCATGTTATCTTCTATTGATTATAATCAAACAGCTTGTTCATCACTTTACCCCATAACTTTCAAAGTGTACATGCCGATGACAACAATTGTATAGTCGAAAGTTTAAAGCAGAATATGAGAAATTACTCCTTCATTCTTTGCCTCCATTTTATCCTCATACTTATTCTGAAATGTTTTCCAAATTATTTCACTTATTTCTATAGTCAGCTATTTTTCCATCACCACAGGGAAGAAAAATATTGCTGAAGAGACTTGGGTTTCTTTTTTTTTTTTTTTTTTTTTTTTTTTTTTTTTTTTTTTTTTT